>NC_139938.1:190000-260000 GCF_963514095.1 Eutrigla gurnardus | reverse complement strand
GCCTCGGCCCACCTGTTTGCCAAGGTAAGTGACGGTGGCCTTACCAAACTCACATTTTGCCAGGTTAAGGGTAAGGTTGGCCTCTCTCAACCTATCAAAAATCACTTCCAGAGTTTTTATATGCTCTGACCATGACTCAGAATATGCAACAACATCATCTAAATAAACTTCACAATTATTTACATCGGATAAGACGATGTGCATCAGACGCTGGAATGTGGCAGGTGCGTTTCGGTGACCAAACGGCATAACAGTGTACTGCAAGAAACTGTCAGGTGTGACAAAAGCTGAGATCTCGGAAGCACGTGGTGTTAATGGGACTTGCCAGTATCCCTTCAGGAGGTCAAGTTTAGTCACAAATTTTACCGAACCGACTCTGTCAACACAGTCTTCCATGCGGGGAAGAGGATAGGAGTCTGGCTTGGTGACATTATTCACTTTTCTAAAATCTGTACAGAACTGTGATGTCTGATCAGGTTTGGGAACAAGCAGACAGGGGGAACTCCATGCGCTGGAGCTGGGCACAGCTAAACCATTCTCCAATTGATAGTCAACCTCCTTTTTAAAGAGGGAGCGCTTGGTGGGGTTGACACGGTAGGCACGTTGCTTGATTGTGGGGTGGTGACCGACATCAATATCATGAGATAGAACAGTAGTGCAGGTAGGAGTGTCGGAAGATAGAGTGAGGTGGCTGTCAATCAGTTTAACAATGTCAGCTTGGGCGGGACCATCTCGATCAGGGATGCCAGGGTGAAATTGGACAGGGGGCCAGATTTTTTTCAAGTGAGACCTCAGGGGGCCGGATTACACTTTCGGACTGAAAAGGCCAAACATTGACTCAACACATGGATAGGTAGGCTATTTGAAATTATTCATGAAGGCCTACACATCAAAAAGAAATTGCATTGGCACCAAAATAGCCTCACAATGAGGCCTAAATTACATACATTACAAAGGAAGATGATTGACAGGCGCTCTCCTTCATACAATCACGTGCACACTTAATGGCTGCACCTGATTGGACGATCGCTTTCACTGCTGCGCTGTCTGCTCCCGGATTTCAAACCGACCAACATGGCGGCTCGTTTGGAAACTTTCTCTTATTTTACGACAATAGTTCACCGAAAGGTGTTTCTGAAAACATTTTATGCGAGAAATAAGCTATGTAGTTGCTGAATCTGTCTTTATTTTAGATGGACAACATTCAGTTTAAAAGAGTTTCGAGAGCTTGTGGGAGGCAGCGGCGCACCGTCTCTCCACGCTCGCCGTGAGTCGAATGCATTGCAGGGCATACCGTAAATCCTTTAATATAGCCTCAGCCAAAATCTTCGCGACGCGAACCTGACAATGAATGGGAAGGATGGAAATAACGCTGCCTGTCGACACTTGCCCCGTCCAATGTTAGAGACCGGCCGGTAATAGAATACAGGCTAGTATTAGAGGATTTACGGTATATATTTAAAAAAAAAATGGATAAAATAATAATTAAAAAAATATTCTCCCCTTATCACCCGTGGGCCGGATGTGACGTACAGTCAGGCCGGGTCCGACCCGCGGGCCGTAACCCTGTCATCCCTGATCTAGATGCTGCAAATGAACAGAGATGTTTTGCAACATTTCAGAATTTTGCAGACTTGAACACGGGGAGCTATTTCCACAGAGACCATCACTTTCTGGTGAATACAGGGGAGGAGTGACAGAGGTGACGGTGGCCAAGCTACGTGCATCACCGCGAGTGACATATGGTTTCAGCATATTCACATGACTTACTCGAGTTTTTCGCTTGCAGTCAGGAGTGGCGACAACAAAATCAGTTTCACATAACTGCTTCTCAATCACATAAGGGCCAGAAAACTTTGCTTGAAAAGAAGAAGTGGGGAGTGGGAGAAGAACGAGCTCTCTGTCACCAACCTGAAAAACTTGCTTCACAGACTTTTTATCAGATTTTCCTTTCATTTTTTCCTGAGAAACCCCCAGAGAGCAGCGTACAGCTTCGCGTGCTGTGTGCAACCTCTCCCTGAATTTACTCACGTAGTCAAGCACGTTAGAGCTGGGGTTAGCTGTGTCAGACAGGAACTTCTCACGGAGCATACAGAGGGGACCACGCACTGCGTGACCAAATACTAATTCAGCAGGGCTGAAACCAGTGGACTCCTGCACGGTTTCCCTTGCAGCTAAGAGCAGAAAAGGCAGACCCTCGTCCCAATCTTTCCCCGTTTCGAAGCAGTACTTTTTCATCATGGATTTTAGCATCTGATGAAAACGCTCGAGTGCGCCCTGGGATTGGGGGTGATAGGCGCTGGACGTTCTGTGGCGGATGGACAGTGATGAAAGGACTTGAGCAAACAGTTTGGATGTAAAATGTGTGCCTTGGTCAGTTTGGACATACTTTGGCAGACCGAAAGTGGAAAAGAAATTCATAAGTACTTTGACAACGGCTATGGCTTTTTTTTTTTTTTTTGGCATCACATGACTAAATAACCTAATACTGAATACTGCAGCACCCTGCCTTCGCCCAATGACAGCTGGGATTGGCTCCAGCCCCCCCACGACCCTGAATACAGGATAAGCGGTAGACAATGGATGGATGGATGAATACTGCAGCATTTAGCAGACACAGGCTATCACAGGATATCAGACATTAGTGACGACTAATTAGCACAATACTCCACCATGTATTGCGCCGCAATAAGCCGACGAGCATGCCGCCTTCGTGGCTGCTCTCATGAACACCCGTGTTGCGGTTCCCGACACATAAACAGACCGCCGACAGACGCGGTACAACTTTCCCCCATTTAGCTGCTCCCTGAAACTATAACGTGGAAGTACTAAATACACTCAATGAACGAACAGAAACCCTCACTTACATTCTGCAATGACGCACACTGGCACTTCAGTGCCGCACAGCGAAGTCTAGCGAGTGACTGACGGGAGATAAACTAGCCGGGAGATCATATCGCTGCTCGTACTACACTCCCCATAATGCTTTGCGCTCTTAAAGTAATACAATCGTTCACCAAAGGATTATTAAGACACAGAATCATCCATAATAAACATAACATAACAACTTCTGGAGCCTTTCTAACTGTGACATCATGAATGTTTATTGTACCTTGCTGCGTTTTTGAAACAGTAATGCTCCAGTAATTTCCATCCACGGAAACCGCAAGCATATCCGGGCTGCACGCTTGACAGGTGAAGGGCTCCTCCTTGCAGAGGCTGTCCACCTCATATCTCACAGCCTCCCACTCGAAGAAGCTTTTGAGGAAGCTATCGCTGGAGATTATCCCAGTCTATCACAAAAACGACATCTTGATCAAATGATATTTATAAACTAAAATAGAAGGACACAGCTTTTGCACAATGCACAATACAAATTGGTAAAAAACGACAAATAACTTCAATACTCACACGGCCAAAGCGGACAGTTCGCTGATCAAGCATTTTTAAAAATGCCTGACAGGACAGTCCAGGTGCAGCCATTTTAATTTCTTCATACGAGAAGAAAACATCAATGGCATAGATTGTGGCAAAGTGAAGGGTTGCTGGCCAGTAATCACTCTTTACAACATCCTCAACTCCAGCAGTCCATGTGGCTTTGCATGCACTGCAAGCCAACTCTGGCATGCTGAGCTCGTCGGCCTTGAAAAAAACAAAACAAACACTGTAATGTCAATTTTCACACACTTAATTATATAAATGTTTTTTAAAGAATATGTTATGCATTTCTCATTAATGTAACGTTATGCATATCCTTATGAGGCTGGGGGCTGGGCAGGAAAAAATACACATGCATCTAAAAAAAGAAAATCATGGAAAATGCCATGCCTTGTTCTGTTTTAATTTAGATGAGTACAACAAACAGGTCATGAAAACCAAAAATGTAGTACCTCACAATATTAGAATGTTACATAGACCAATCAAAATAAAAGGATTGATCATACAGAAATGTCAATGTTATGAAAAGTACTGTATGTTTATTCTAAATTCATTATGTGTAATGAATCTGGAATTCATGCTTCACTTTTAGAATTACATCACAGAAAATAAAACTTTCAAATTATATTTTAATTTTTTGAAATGCAATCGATGTAGCAAAAAATGAAAGCGGTCTGACAAATTTGGTTTTCCTCACTATTGAAATGTGTCATTTCTAGAATCAAAGTGTTTTCGGAGCATTTAGTTGTTGTGCAGATGCTTTTAGCCTTACTCAGTACTCATGTTAAGATATCATACAAAGCAATTACAAACATTTGGGAGTTTGTGAGATGGGATAGATATTATTAAGAACAAACTTTTAAAAACGTTTCACATTCTTACCATTCTTTGTGATCACAGCCACAGCCTTTCCTGGTTTGAGACTCAATGAGTCTGTTGAACAACCACATATTTTTTCTGAGATCTCCACAGGTACGTAACGTACTGAAAAAAGAAAATGTTGATTAAGAATCATTTTTATCGAATGGGATATACAACATTGTAAAGTGACAGATTTCTGACTAAAAAAGACTGAACTTTACTGAAGAATGTGAAGCATTGCTGATAAGTATTAAAGTGAACATGAAGAAGCAAAAATTTTCAGTCCAGCGAGAAAATATATTTTGTGACAAAACAGAACTTACCACAGGGAGAAAGGGCCTTATTCAGCACATACGTTGTTGGGGGCAATGGCTGGAAAAATCCCAAAGTGCTGCCATCTCTGTTGTGGAGGGGGTGTCTGGTGTGCATGCTGACATCACACTCGGCACAGAAGAAGGGGCGTGGACGGCAATCACGGCAGCGGACAACAGCGGAATTGCTTGAACACTGTTCCACATTTTCTAGTGCTCCTGCGGTGTTAACCAGCTGTGGTCTTGCTGCCCTCCAGCTTTCTGAAAAGATGCTTTTTCTGGTGCTCCAGTTTGTAGAAGCCAGAAGAGCTCTTGGGGTTGGTGCTTCCATCTCATCTCCTGTGGCATCACACAATGATAGCTGGAGGTCTTGTAAAAACCCCTCTATTAAAATGGTGTATATATATATATATATATTAAGTTTGATACCTTGAATTTCAAATACAAAGATAGAGTTTACATTTTAACTCTGTATTACAAACATTGCAGATACAAGTAAAAAATATCTGAACACAATGCTTTGAGCGACTGGATGCAACGTAAAGTACATACCAATAGCATCTGGAGCAAAGACCACATCAGAGCTAGTGCCAGGAGCACTAGTGTCAGGAGCATCAACAGAAGGATGAGTCTTCTGACTGCAGCCAGCTGTGCCAGAATAAAAAACAAACTATTATTCACAGCATTAAAATGGTCTACTTGTCCCAACACTACTTGCACATGATACAGAGTCAATTATGAAATCCTCACCATCAAACATTTATCTAGAGGAGACTATGTGGAAGGGACAAGTGGACTTTTTTTCACACATCATGATGTGGACATGTATTGAACTGTACACACAATGACAGTAAATTAAAATACTGGCAACACAATAAGAACAAACTATTTGAAAGGCAGTCTTGCCAAGAACAATATATATAAAAAACTGACATGGTTGATACACAGCCAAGGACAGAAAGACTGCAGCATGTGATTGAAACTTCTCACCAGAACATCATTGATAACATCTACAGTGCATCAGTGATATCAGTGCAGATTTAAAAGACAACACACACCACAGCCACGGTCTGTTCCCCCCAGTGTTGCCAGGTGTACGATAATTATCGTATTTGTATGATCATTTTTCCCTTTGTACGATGTACGATCAATAATCCCAAAGAAGGTCAAATATACTATAATTTGACCATTCCGTGAATGTGTGGTTGTAATCGGTTGTAATCAGCCTGTCGCAACTGTCTGTCAGAGTTTTTTGGTGAACCCTGAAGGCATCTGCTTTTCTAAATGTGAGCTACGAGTGACGTGTATGCGTTTGCCTCAGAACAAGGGCCATGATTGGCTGAATAGTCTGCTGCGCACGCCCCATGAGTGAGGGAGAGAGAAAAAAAATTAATGAAGAAGAAGCAGAGCCGGTCTGTAAAAAAGAAGCGCTGAAAATGAGTGAACATGTTAGACGCTATTCAACACTAGAGTGACTATAGCGCATCAATAGACTTGTTATTTTGGTTATGACGGGTGTATGATAGTTTCCCTCGAAATACGATCATTTTATGTCTCTGGTACGATAATCCTACATTTCTCAACTGGCAACACTGGTTCCCCCTTCTGACAAAACCGAAATTGTAGAAGCCTGTGTAGTGGTCTAGTATGGCAATTGCGATATTCTATATAATGTTGTTACTTGAAGAAAAATAAGGAAAGAAGATAAATTCCCTTTGCGAATCAGTTATCTAAATATTGGTTATGGTTTGTTAGTCATGGTATAATACATGAAAAACTATGTTCTCCTTGGTTTGGCATAAACAAAAATCAGGATCTTTAAAATATCATGAATGCAAAAACATTACTGACCCTTGTTAGACTGACGCCTGCTTGAGCGTGGCGTTCGGATTACGTTGCCATCGCTGTCCCTCTTCGTCCACCTCATTGTTGGAAGAGGTGCAGTAGCTTGCTCTTTCTGGAGCTCACCAAGTAAGTCATCCACCCCTTGCAGGTCATCACTGAGATTTTCAGCCAGGTCATCTGCACTCTTGAGCAGATCCGGGAGCTCTGAATCGCTCATGATGAAGACACAGACAGATAGACAGACAACAGAAAGTTGGACAAATAAGACAAACACAAAGGAAAGCACAGTGACAGTGAGAGAGACAGAGTGTTAGAGTGAGTGAGAGAGAGGGAGAGAACAGCTAACAGGTAAAACACAGCAAGGACAGGTTAACAAGAAAGACGTGGCTCTAAAAAGTGCCTTTGTGTTGTTTAGTTTTCAATAAAACAGGAAAGGGTTGGTAGGATGATACATTTGCAGGATCTGTTGAGAAAAGAGAGAGCAGAATTGGGAACTCAAACCTGAACGAGATACAGTACAGATTGTATTATGATAATTGACAAATAGAAGGTACCATTTCATTTGAAGGGATATAGGCTAGGTCTAGGCTATGTCTAGGCTAGGTCACTGTGCAAAAATACCACAGCCTCCAGTCATTACAACAAGGGAAGGGTGGCAGTAGGGAAGTGGTCTTGACAGAAGGGGTAGGATAAAGAAGTATGTGAAGGCCCACAGATTTTGCCCTGCCCCTCAGTGATCACTTTTCGGGTTCGGGCAGATAATCCATGTTGATGTGTCGGGTTACATCGGGTCCGGGCTTTAAAAGCCACGGGCCGGGTCGGGTCGTAATTTTTAGGCCCGTTGAGAACTCTACATCAAAGCACCTCTCAGACATTGATGCCAAGTAGGCGTGGCACACCACATTAAAGATTTCATCATGACCTGATCGAAAACCTTTATGAAACGTGTTTCTTGTTCATTACGGTCATTATAGTTTTTTGCAAAGCCCTTCAAATAAAATTACACCAAAATAAAGTTGTAGTGTCTTAAATAAATCAGTCGAATGACATTTATATTCTACAGGTCTATATTGGCTACCAGCTACATTTGGGCTGATTCTATCAGTTTTGGGGGGCAGATTTTAGTCCTATTTTGTTCTTTTTACTCTCTTAACCATGCATGCATGCTCTTACCTGAAGGGGAAGACTGCAACTGCCGCGAGGGACGCCGGTCCTGGTCGCACACCATGACGTTGTGTATCGTGCATTTCGTTTGATGGCGCACGCACCTTTGAATACAAATCTTTATCTATAAAGATAGGAACATTTTACACTGCGGTACAGAGGGAAACAAATAAATGAGCCTATTATGAATGCTGTCATATCACATCAGTAAGAACATGTTTACAACATGAATTGTTTGGAGTTCACATCGTAGCCTACATACAAAGACAAGTAATTAACATGACAAAACAACAACAAATCAAGGAAAACAATAAATTAGACACATATAGGCTATGTTACATAAGGGGAACTAATTATTTTGTATTTATTTATTTATTTATAATTTTTAAGTTTTGTTTGGACAGTTGAGGATTATGGTTAATGTAGGCTGGTGCCTTCAGCTACCCAAAAACTGACAACAAACGAATTGAAGGGGAAACGCGGAAACAGATGTACGTGGCTCATTCGTCTTGTGTAATTAACAAGGATACACTGCTGTGTTAGTTGCTAGAAACGTCACATGTATTATTGTAAAATCATCCTTAGTCTAAAAACCTAAAAAATGACAATACTTCCGGGTAATAGGTCCTCCCTATCCAATGGGACAGGTGCTCACGGCGTCTTTCAGCCGTAGTCCCTAGCAACCCGACATCATTGAAACAGCTGTCTGGCCATAAACTCTTCCTAATAACTATCCAATAGGACGGATGCTCACATCGTCCATTAGAGCCGTGGTCGGTTTAATACAGGAGTGAATGGGCTGCTGCAGCAGCCGCTCTGAACGTCAAATATCGCCGGGGACAGCATTACATTGTAGTGAAGCAGCCGCTCTGAACGTCAACTATCGCCGGGGACGACATTACATTGTAGTGAATTGAACCACATCTCCATTTCTTTTGTTTTCTTCACATTGACCATTTAAAAGTTGTCTGTACACCATGTGATGAAACCTTGAAGCTCCCTTTCAAAGCCTTCAGGAGATGAGATGTCAGAGATGTGTGAGATGTCAGGAGATGTCAGAATGTAAAAAAACAACCAGTGCTGTGTCATCAGCATACTTAAAATAATTATGAGCTGAAGAGGATGCTTGGCAATCATTAGTATATAATGTGTAGAGGATGAGTGATAGTACGGTGCTCCAGTGTTAATGCTTTTAAGGGAGGAAATGTGAGAGTTAAATCTTACTTGCTGACTACGGTCTGTCAAGAAATCATGAATCCATAAAATAAATCTAGGATTTACTCCAAGGTGTAATAATTTCACCACCATCAGATGAGGTTGGATTGTGTTAAAGGCACTACTAAAATCAATAAACACAATCTTAACCAGGCTCCTTGCATGTTCAAAGTGCTCATAAACATTACTGGTCAGGGTAAGAAGCGCATCTTCAACCCCCCTCTTGGCACGGTAGGCAAATTGGCTAGGGTCTAGAAGATGTGAAACCTCAGACTGAAGCTGGTTTGAAATAATTTTTTCATTACTGTAGAAGTGTGTGCCACTGGACGCAGGTCATTAAATTCTTTAGGTCTGTTGTTCTTGGGCACTGGCACTATTAATGTTTTTTTTCCATATGCTGGGGACCACACCAGTGTCTAAGGACAGCTGGAACAGCCTCTGAAAAGGCTGTGCCAGCTCATCTGCACACATTTTTAGTGTTCTACTACTAATACCATCTGGCCCACTAGCTTTACGTGGATTTATACGTCTGAAAAAAGTTTTTACCTCATCAACAGAAATTTCAATATCTGCACCCACCAAGCCTCTCACTTCCATGCTAGCCAAACACTGTTCTGTTTTAAAATCATATGTGTCAAATCTACAGTAGAAGTTATTTAGCTCATTAGCCATGTCAAGCTCATTATCTACCATAATATTATTCTTAGGCTTGTAACCTGTGATTACTTGTACCCCTTGCCATGCTCTTCTAGGATTGCTTTTAAAATAGCCTTCAAGTTTACGTTTATATGCTGCTTTACAGTCAATAATCAAGTTTTTAATCTTCCTCTGTACAATTTTTTTGTCCTCCCTATTTCCTAATTTAAGCAGACGCATTTTCTGATTGAGAAGGTGCTTTAGTTCCGGAGTTACCCAAGGTTTGTTGTTGGGGAACATTTTAACAGTCTTTTGGGGAATAATAGTGTCCTCACAAAATTGTATATATCCTGCAATAGCGAACGCTGCGTCGTTGACGTTATCAGTCCCATCGGTTACTACATCCCAATCTGTACACGCAAGACAGTCCTGAAGTGCGTCAATCGCGGTAGTAGTCCTGCATTGTACCTCCACCTTTTTAACTTTCTCGCACCTGAGCCGGGGCACATAGACAGGTGTTAGTTTGATCATATTATGGTCCAAGTTTCCCAAACCAGGCAATGCTTTAGCGTAAAAGGCGTCCTGTACGTTACCGTAGCAGTGGTCCAGGCAGGCTTTGTCGCGAGTAGGACAGGTGACATATTGCTGGTATGTGGGTAGAGGCTAGTTCCTTTAGGCTACAAAGGTTGAAGTCTCCCATTATAAAATTGGCCGCATCGGGAGCCTCTGCCTCTGCCTGCGACACAAGTTCATGGAGAATAGTAGTGGCGGCCTGTGTGTCAGCTGAGGGCGCAATATACACAACAAAGAGTCTGACTTGGTGTATTTCCCTAGGCAGGTGATAAGGCCTTAGGCAGAGCGAGATTAATTCAATGTCCTTTGTACAAACCCGGTGCTTCGTTGTGATATGGTTGGGGTGACAATACTTATTGTTGACAAACACACCTCCACTTCTCTTTTTCCCAGAGTTTAGATTGCGGTCCATCCTCACCAGTGTAAAGCCCTCTAGGTCAACTGACGAGTCCGGGTCCGCCTCCGTAAGCCAGCTCTCTGTCAGGCAGATCAGGCAGGATTGCCGGTAGTCTGAAAGGTATTGAGTGTAGGCCCATAGCTCATCCGCCTTATTCCTTAGGCTCTGGACGTTACCCAGCATGATCGATGGAAGTGGTTGCCTGTAGGGTTGCCTTTTAATCCGCTCCCGAACTCCCCCTTTCCTTCCGCGTTTCCTTGGTTTAAAGTTGTTGCTACTTTTTATACACTCGGTTGGTAGTAACAATGTATCATTAAACTGGATAAGCGTCGAAGGAGCGCTGAGGCTCAACAGAAAGTCCCGGGTGTAGATGGTGCGGCCTGTCTGGCCTCCATGAATGAAGGGGGGGGTTTAGCTCAGTTTGGCCGGCAACCGCAAGATTGCCGGTTCGATCCCCGGCTCCTCCTAGCTGAGTGCCCGATGTCCCTGAGCAAGACACCTCACCCCAATTGCTCCTGACGAGCTGGCTGTCGCCCTGCGTGGTTGACTCCGCCGTCGGTGTGTGAATGTGTGAGTGAATGGGTGAATGACAGTCATTAATGTAAAGCCCTTTGGAGAAAAGCACTATATAAATGAAGCCATTTACCATTACCGAGATCAAGTGAAAAAGTGATCAGAATCAATAGCAGAATGGCTGGATTAAGCTTCATTGTTTAAATGTAGCGGATATGAGTCTGAGAACTTAAATTATCATCACTGTTATTTTGCGAATTGAAGTAAAACGTTAAAACAAACAAACAGTGAAAAGGAGACGTACAGAGACCATTTCGCCGCTCGCGCATGCGCCACACCAAAACTAGTTGTGTTCATTTTTTTCCTAAGTCCTCGCAGATATGGTACTCTAACTTACTTCCAGGGGGATGTAAGGTTTTAGGCACCCACTGCCGGCCTCACTCTCATCCAAACATACCCCCCCATAACTTTATTTTTTCTAAGTCCCCACGCATATGGTACTCTAACCTACTTCCAGAGGGATGCAGCAGGTGCACCTGCCCAGTTTTAGGCACCCTCAGTCGGACTCACTCTCCTCCACACAGACACCCCCTTAACTTTATTTTTTCTAAGTCCTCAGGCATATGGTACTCTAACTTACTTCCAGAGGGATGGAGCAGGTGCTGTCTAGGGTTATCCTGGGGTAACCCTAGACTTCATGGGTGCCTCTTGGTCGGGCCCACTGGTACCATCATCATCGACCAAGAGGAAACCGGCATCATCATAAAACATGACTATCCGATTGCTCTTTTCTGCAGAGTTTATTGTCTTGCATCGACTGGGGGCTTACCTCCCCTTCGTCACCCATAGATTCAACGGACTGATGGCGTCTGGGAATAGCGAACGGCCTAAGCTCCTCCGGATACTAACCGGCAACGCAGCGGACAGACAACGGGCCACAGACCCAGCGGGGAGAGTCGCCCTCTCCACAATAGGAAAAATTGGTATCTCATCATTTCCCACACAAAGTCGACTCTGGGAATTTTATGAGCTTGAATTGATTGCCACCAACCAGTTTACAGAACCCTCAGGTCCTCTTTTGCTTACACCGCAACACTCACAGAGTTTACACAGGTTCCAGCATCCTGCCTGTGTGTTGGCAGAACCCCAGTGCTTAGGGAGCCCCTACCGCCTGCCGGATGGCAAACGAACGGCTAGAACACCCATACAAAGGGGAGACTAATGCAGGCTTGCACCCAAGAGGTCCCCGTGTCCACCCGCCTGTGGATCCGCCCCCCCCTAAGGAGAGGTTTACCACTTCGTAATGCACCCCGGACATCCTCAAGTCAAGTCGCTCCTGACTAACACGGCCCTAGCCACGTAGAGAGGACCGCCGTGCTGATCCACCACGGTCCTGACCACAGGTTTGGCAAAGAAGCGGGCTTACACCACTCAACCATCCGAGTTTGGGGACATTATAGGTCACGTTTGCTATCTCTGCAAGATGTTGCCCGCGGACCCCCATTAGGAGGTGTGACCCAACCGACCGCCTGCTGCTATGACCCTCCACGTGCACCCCCGTGGCTCCGGTTTCCATTTATAAGAGAGTCATAGTTACTCCCGCTGTTTACCCGCGCTTCATTGAATTTCTTCACTTTGACATTCAGAGCACTGGGCAGAAATCACATTGCGTCAACACCCCCCGTGGGCCTTTGCGATGCTTTTGTAACCCACATGGTTCCGAAGCCCATATATGTCATCTGAATGTAGTTCCCGTGTCCCGTCACTAGGTGGCGTATGAGCCCCGCATTCATTTTTATTGCCGTTGAGCACGCTCTGAGCACGCACTGCTCACGCCCATACAAAAAGCCACAGTCATTACCGATCCACCGATCCCAGAGCAACACGTCCGCTGAGTGAGCTGCCAGACGAAGTGATGGAAAACTCATGAACTCACAATTATTCTTCGCACAGTGTGCTGATAAACCTTTTGTTTATTAGGAAAGAGTCTGTGAATGTTGTGGAAAGGAGAGAGGAGCCGCTACGGCCGCGTTAAGCCTTTGTTCGGACTCCGGTAAGCTAAGCGCTACATGCTAAGATGCTAAAATACTAGGCCTTGGTATTAGCCTGCTGATATTAGCTCATGTGAAGATATTGCTTACTGAAACACTTTAATAAAACCAGTCAGAGTTATTATTCAATGTTTTTATCGACCTTGGTATTGTTATATCATTGTGTTATGTGAGGAAAAACAACTTTAAAAAGATCAGTAACGGCCGTGCTAATGCTAATCGCGGTTAGCTCGCTATGCTACCTCAGGTAGCCTACCAAGCAGGCAGTATAGCTGCTAATGGTGTAGCCGGTCAAGCTAGCAGGCCACCACCATGTTTTTTTTATGATTGAATATTCCAAGTATTCTTTAAATATCTCATTTTTGATGACCACTGATCATTATTTCCATTTTTCCTTTCATACTTTATGAACAAAAATTGTTTTTATATTACTACATCAAGTTTACAGACATGGGTCAAAAATGACCCATTCATCCAAGTGTGATTTAAAATTAAATTACTTAATATTATAATAATAATTTGTTTCAAGTAATTACTCTAGCAGTGAGTGGGGCCAAACACTTATGTATTTAATATTTGCAACATGTTTATTTGTCATTTTGTCACACATACCTCTAATAACAGATAACACGGCTATTGAACTGAACTTTATCTGTAGTTTAACAACTGTAAACTGATGAAATGTGACCAAACAAAATAAAATACAATTGAACACACCACAAGAGCACAAAATGCCATCTCAGTTTTTACATGCCTCACAAATGATCACTGATGCCCAAGTTATGCTTCCGCGTCGACACAACGCAAGGGGACTTGCGGACCCCTTACGTCCTTGCGGACCCCCCTTACGTCCAACGCAAGAGCCTGACGTGCACCTCCCAAAAATCCTAGATGCGCATCGAGGCGACGCAACACCAACGCAACACCAACGCAGCGGCATTGGCTGTGATTGGTCCGCTAACTACATCCGCTGGAGACCGCTATCCGGTTTCCACTCATAAACACCGCCATTTAAACTTTTAAAAGGCTACTTTTATTGTTTGCACCTCGTTTTATTGTTTGCACCTTGTCGCTTTTGCACAAAGAAATAAAACACCAAGTTCTGAAAAATAGTGGATGGTCTTGGTGTGAAGAAAACCTATGACAAAGTGCTCCGCCATTTTTTCTGGCCTCGGTTGAAAAGGGATGTTGCTGAATATTGTAAAACCTGTAAGACATGTCAGTTAACAGGAAAGCCCAACCAGAAGCTGAAGCCAGCTCCCCTGTACCCAATTCCTGTGGTGGAAAAACCTTTCGAATATCTGTTGCTTGACTGCGTGGGCCCGCTTCCAAAAAGTAAGGTGGGTAACCAGTACCTGTTGACAATAATGTGTAAGAGTACACGTTATCCTGCTGCTTTTCCACTACGTTTTATAAAGACTAAGCCAGTTCTGAAAGCTCTGACTGCTTTTATTTCAACTTTTGGTGTTCCTAAGGTAGTGCAGACAGACCAGGGCAGTAATTTTATGTCCCAGACTTTTTCCCAGGTGTTAAAACAGCTGAGGGTTGAACATCATGTGTCTAGTGCCTATCATCCAGAGTCTCAGGGTGTTTTGGAACGTTTCCATCAAACGTTGAAATCTGTTACGTTCCTACTGTACTGAGCTCTCGCAGGATTGGGAAGAAGGCCTGCCATGGTTGTTGTTGGCAATTAGGGAGGTGTCACAGACTAATACTGGTTTCAGTCCAAATGAACTTGTGTTCGGACACTCTGTCTGGGGCCCATTAGCGGTTCTGGGGGTTGATTTGAAACTTAATGAGCCACCTGAAAATGTTTTGGATTATGTGAATGATTTTCGTCGTCGATTGCACATTGCTTGTGCTACTGCTCATAAGAATCTTGGTGGAGCTCAAAAGAAAATGAAAGAAGATTTTGACCAAAAGGCTGAGGGCCGGCTGTTTGAGCCAGGGGACCAGGTTCTGGCTTTGTTACCTGTGGTTGGTTCACCGTTTCAGGCCAGATTTAGTGGGCCCTACACCGTGAAGAGCAGGATGTCTGACAGGGACTATTTGATTGTCACACCTGACAGGAGGAAGAAAGTGCAATGGTGTCATGTGAACTTGTTGAAATCTTTTTTGACCTCCTCTGCTGTTAAGGGCGGTGACACGCTTCCTGTGGGTGATGGCGTTAAGTCTGTGGCCGCAGTTGGTGCTGGGCCTTCAGATGATTTTGACGTTCCCTCTGAGCCCATTCTGACTGGGAAACTTAAGAACTCTGAGTATTTGAACTGTCTTCCCAGTCAAGTTAGTTATCTGTCAGATACCCAGCAGGACGATCTGGTGAAATTGCTTCTGTCTCATGTGTCTCTTTTTTCAGATGTACCATCACGCACGAACATGATCGAGCACGATATAGAGGTGGGAGATGCTCCGCCTGTGAGGCAGCGTGCTTACAGGCTCCCGGTGGAAAAGCGTGGGCGTATGGAGAAGGAGGTTGAGTATTTGCTGCAAAACGGGTTAGCAGAGCCATCATGCTCAGGCTGGTCCTCTCCATGTCTGTTGGTAGATAAGGCGGATGGGTCAGACAGGTTTTGCACAGATTTCAGACGGGTCAATGCAGTCACCAAACCTGACTGTTATCCCCTCCCTCGCATTGAGGACTGCATTGATCAAGTGGGTGGGGCAGAATTTGTGACTAAACTGGACCTTTTGAAAGGTTATTGGCAGGTGCCATTGTCAGCCAGGGCCAAGGAAATTTCATCATTTATTACCCCGTGGGGCTTGTTTTCTTATTCTGTGATGCCATTTGGTCTTCGAAATGCCCCTGCGACCTTTCAGCGTCTCATGAACAGGGTGTTAGCGGGGTTGGCAGGGTGTTCAGCTTATTTGGATGACGTTATTTTCAGTGAGACGTGGGAATCCCATGTTCAGCGTTTGGGTGCAGTACTTGACCGGTTAGCCCAGGCTAATTTGACGGTTAATTTAGCAAAATGCGAGTTCGCTAAGGCGACAGTAACCTATCTGGGTAAGGTGGTTGATCAGGGTGAGGTTCGGCCAGTGCAGGCTAAGGTGGAGGCCATCCTCAATTATCCAGTGCCAGCGTCCAAGAAGGACCTGATGCGGTTCCTTGGGTTGGTGGGGTTTTACCGCAGTTTTTGTCCCAACTTTTCTACTGTGGTGGCTCCGTTGACCAGCCTACTTAAGAAAAACACACCTTTTGACTGGTCCTCCAACTGTCATGCTGCATTTGAGTGTGTAAAAAGTTTGATATGGAATAGTAAATGATACAAATTAATTTATTTCAAAGATGTATCATAGAAACACTCAGCCATACATGAAATAACATAGAAAGTGGATATGGGTCATTTTCGACCCATGTTGTGCATTAGAAGGGTAGTGATACAAAAAGGGTTATTATTTAAAAAGTAAGAAAGGAAAAAAATAAATAAGGATGTATGATGATCAAATAAAAGTTAATTGAGGAATACCTTGAATACTGAATGATGAAATTAATTTATTGCAAAGATATAGAAAATTAAAACTCAGCTTTTCACTTTTGTCACTTTTGACCCATGTTGTGCATCAAAGGGTTAAAGAAGAAAGTCTCCTCTCTGTTCATCATCAGCAATGTGTCCATTTCTGCACTCAGTCAGTGTGTGTGTGTGTGGGGGGGGAGAGCTATTCTTAAACAAAATTACTTAATTCATCACATGCACACATATAATGTCTTCTTTCACCAAATGTACAAGAACATTAATGAATGACTTTATAAACTCAGAGAATAATCACTTTTCTCCCCTCAGAATAATGGAGATCATGACTTTATAAAGGGCTGCATGGTGGTGTAGTTGGTAGCACTGTCGCCTCACAGCAAGAGGGTCCTGGGTTCGATTCCCAGGTCGGGTTCGAGTTCAGGCTCCTTCTGTGTGGAGTTTGCATGTTCTCTCTGGGTTCTCCGGCTTCCAAAGACATGCAGGATGGGGATAGGTTAATTGATGGCTCTAAATTGCCCGTAGGTGTGAATGTGAGAGTGAATGGTTGTTTGCCTCTATATGTTGGCCCTGCGATGGACTGGCGACCTGTCCAGGGTGACAGCTGGGATTGGCTCCAGCCCCCCCGCGACCCTGAATACAGGATAAGCTGTAGACAATAGATGGATGGATGACTTTATAAACTCAGAGAATAATCACTTTTCTCCTCTCTGAATAATGGAGATCATGACTTTATAAACTCAGAGAATAATCACTTTTCTCCCCTCAGAATAATGGACATCATTAATAATACAGTCATCCATACAGAAGTTCCCTGAAATCCAACCTTTAGTGACAATAACATTTCATGTCTGGATGCCCTGGTAGTGATTAAGTTTATTTTTAAATCTACATATAATAACTTCATAGAAGCCTATTCATCTGAAATCACTGTTTGCAACAAAATTTAATAAAGTATTCTCTTGCTTTTTCACTACCAGTGTTTTCACTTCATTTTTTCATCAGTGTACATTTCTGCACTTAGTTACCAACCCAAATACAGTATACTCTTGCTACTTCAAGTGTGTGTGTGGTACAGAATAACTTTTATTTTCAAATCTAGATATTCTAACGTCATAGAAGTCTATTAATCTGTGGCCCATGGGCATGTAAAGTGACCCCAGGTCAATGGACAGACCATTCAGTGCATTTGAAAATAAATCTGTCTCCCTTAATATTAAAGTATATTTTGAATTGTGTGGATTTTTTTAACATGTGGTACAAATGCCCAGATATCTAAGCTTTTCTGTGAAAAAAGTTTGTTTTTCAGAACCTGAAAATGCATGCTGTAGCTCAAACAAAGGAAACAAGATGGCTACTCAAAGTTATGCATGACCAATCAGGACACCACATTCACACCCACCCTATCAGGCCCCTCCTGTGCTGCCACCGGAATGGCTGGTATCATCAGGGGCCTGTACTACGAGGCAGGATTTGTGCTTAGCGAGGTAACTTAAGCGTTAACTCTGGGTTCTCCGTCCTACGACGCTGGTTCACTTCTCCGGAGCAGGTTATGTTCCTGATAAGAGATCAACGTGGAGAAACACACCGCCGACTGACCAATCAGCTGTCTTGGTGCGCAGATATAGAAAAAAAAAAAGAAGCTCGTGGATCGTGAGAGGGTCTCGTAGGAGAACTATAGAGTGTACACAGGCCGGCAAAACCCTTTTGTCTGTGTCTGACGATGTTTTATATGAGAATACAGATTCTCATCGGAGGGAAAGACTTTTCTTTGTCAGCGTACAGCCGACTTACCACTTTGAATTATGTTTTATATTTATTTGATTTGCTCCCAAGTCCGTTTTACACCGCCGGGATTGCAGCTGAAAGGTTGAGGCTGATATTGTCATAAGCCACGTTATAAGAATACATCCAAGCTACACATTCATAATTTTAAAGTTATATGTTTGGCCTTTTATTGCGGAAGGACATCGTAAGAGTTAAAGGGACGAGAGAGAGCGACGACGTGATTTAAAAGAGAGCCACAGGGCGGATTCGAACCAGGGCCGCTGCAGGGAGCCTTGGTTCATAGGGCGGTAACTCTACCACTAAGCTATCAGCGAGGTTAAGGTTGTCATTTAATCAGTCAGATCTAGTAGTGTACTTATGATGGGGCAGTCATATTATACTACTACTAATACTATTAATACGACTTCCGCATTCACACAGTCTGTGAGTTTTTGCCAGCTGTCCTTCCTGCATTTGGCAGATGAAACTGTTGCTTTTTGCCTGTATTATATTAATTTCTTCATATTTCTGTATGATTATGGTTCGCTCCTCGTATGTGAAATATGCCGCTCCGCTGCCGTAGACTGATCCATGTATGTGATTGGTCAAATGCTGCAAACGCCATCTCTTTCATGTGCACGCGCTCATAGCTGGACAGGTAAACCCTGGGTTGAGTTAACGAGTTCATAACCAGCTTCGTGTGACCGCTTATCTCCGATTGCCTTTGTTAGGGTTACTTTAGCTGGATCTCTGAAAGATAACCTGGGTATGTTGAACTCGCTTCGTAGTACAGGCCCTGGTGACTGGTGATTTGTGTGGTGTCAGTGAAGCAACAGTGTGTAGAATAGTTCACAATGTCTGCAATGCCATTTGTGAACTGAGAAATCTATACATTAAGTTCCCTGATGCTGCTGAGCAAGCAAACTATAAAGTGCTATTCTATGAATTTCATGTTGAAATCAAGTGTCCATCAACTCCTGATGCTGAGGAGTACAGGAATCGTAAGAACTGGTTTTCCATCAATGTTCAGGCTGTATGCAGTCCCAATTTAGAGTTTTCAAACATTGTTGCCCGTTGGAAAGGAGCAACACATGATTCAAGGATTTTTCACAACTCTTCATTGTGTGCTCAGTTTGAGAGAGGGCAACATAGTGGACTACTACTTGGTGACAGTGGATATGCTCAGAGTTCCTATTTATTCACACCTTGGCCACATCCCACAACAACTGAGCAGCAAAGATACAACAGAGCTCATATTCGCACTAGAGGGATGGTCGAGCGTATGTTTGGAGTGTGGAAGAATCGATTCCAGTCTTTACGCAATACACTTCGTTTTGAGCCAAGAAGATGCTGGAAGGTGATCATTGCTACAGCTGTGCTGTACAACTACCTGAAGCAGCATAATTGTCCTGACCCTCCAATGGAAGACCAGAATGATCCAGATGTGCCCATGCCCATGGCAGGAAATAACCAAGGAGGACTTGCGCTCAGAGCTGCTTTCACATTGCAGCACTTCAGTTAGAAAAAAGATACATTTAATGTAATCAATGTATTGATTATGGCTTGTTTTTGCTTTAATAGTGTTTGTTGTGTACAACATATATAAAAGTGTGCTGAAAAATTAAATGAGAAACTTAACCAAGGCCGTTCTAAAATGTAGGTTGTGGTGACTACAATACTCAAGTGAGAACAATTTTATTTTCACAATGTATTTCATTACATTCTCTCATGCACCTTTCTTTGAACAGCTCTCTCTTCTAATTTCACATCCAATTCGACCTGTAGAATTCTCATTTTCATGTCATGCTCTTCTTTCACATATTTAATTTTCTGCTCATGAAATTCTAAGGCTAACTTTTCATGCATGGACATCCTTTTTGGTCTCTGCTGGAAGGTGGTGGCAGCATCTTTTCTCTGGGATGCCATACCAGATGTGGCTCTTCCGCCAGGGTTAGAATGATTTCCTCTGGAAAAAGAAACACTGTTGGATACAAAAACTCACATGGTCCTTACCCACATAGCAAAACTGGTCTGGCCCAGTGATGGGCCCCACAACCCACTTGCACTCGGCCCACATACAGCAATGAATTACGGTCCTTTAGTGGCCCACATCCGACATCCAAACCGCAGCGTAGACGCCACTTCCGTGTTTACCCAGCCGATGCCGTGACGCGAGTTTCACCCGAGAGTATGAAAAAGTTTTGCTGAGTTTTTATAAATGCTTGTATTATCAGGTCAACACATTTTTATAAATGCTTGTATTATCAGGTCAACAAGTGTTGACAAGTGTTGACCTGAAAATACAAGCATTTACAAACATTTAGCGAAACTTTTGCATACTCTCGCGTGAAACGGCATTGGCTGGGTAAACACGGAAGTGGCGTCTACGCTGCGGTAGCATAGCAGCCGAGGATAGAAGCTATCAGGCAAGTGTCAGTTCTGGGTCCAAAGCTGTTTATATTATACATAAATGATATATGTAAAGAGTCAGAGACTCTGAAATTAATAGTATTCGCGGATGACACAAATATTTTCTGCTCGGGGAGTGACTTTACCAACTTGTGGAAACAGTAAATCAGGAAATGGAAACTTCAAGTGTGGTTTAACATAAATAAATTATCACTAAATCTTGGAAAAACTAAATACATGCTATATGGGAAAAGAGGCTGCAACAACAGTATCAACATTCAAGCAAACGGAGTTAATATTGAGAGGGTCCGTGAGAATAAGGTTCTGGGAGTGATTATCGATGACATGTTAAGTTGGAAGCCACACATAGCACAATTAAAAAGGAAGTTGGCCAGGAGTGTGTCCATACTTTGGAAAGTACAAAAAATACTAAATCAAAAAGCACTTCATCTGTTATATTGCGCACTAGTCTCTCCGCACCTGCAATACTGTGCAGAGGTGTGGGGACACACATATAAAGGCTCCACACAGCCCTTGTTAATTCTCCAAAAAAGAGCCTTGAGAATCTTACACTACGCCAACTACAGGGCACACACCAATCACTTATTTATCGAATCGAGAATACTCAAACTATATGATTTAATAAACTATCGCACAGCACAAATGATGTACAAAGCATCAAACAGAACTCTCCCCCAGAACCTGCAAAAATTCTTCATACACAGAGAGAGACACAATCTTAGAGGGGACATGATTTTCAGGCAAAGGAAGGTACGAATCGGTCACAGGTGTTAGACAATGGAATGTGTTAGAAGAAGAAGTAAAAAAAACAGCAACACTAAGTGGCTTTAAGAAGAAGTATGTACAGATTATTGCATGTGAGTTGATAAAGGTCTGAGGAATCAGCAGGCATGGTCTTGTGATGGGATGGGAGCATAACAAATGAACATTCTGTATCCAAACAATAAGCTGGACCTGAGAAGCTTGTATGGTATGATGTCAGTTGTACGTGGTAGGGAGTATCAACAATGTGGAGATAAATTAGGTATGAATACCAAGCGCAACTGTTACTCCTACAGTTCACGATGGAGTTGCTGAACTGGTCACTGAAGGCTATCGACAGAGTGTTCTCAACATGGCGTGCGGGTTCTGGTGAACCTGCCTGCCCGGATGGGACCTTCTTGTCCGGCTACTGGTTGGGGAAAGTGGAGAGTCATCTGCCTTGCCGCTCTGGATGTGGAGGATGTCGAGGACGTGTAGGTGTTCGCGTTCATGACAACTGGAATGATCGCCTTGGGATGTGGAATCTTCATGCTATATCGGAAAATGAGAAAGATCGCCACTGAGCTGACCAGTGTGAGGGCGGACAACGCCACCACTCGGTCTGCTGTGGTCGGGATGCGCTCTGACATCTCTGCAGTTCGCGAGTCCACGGCACTGATGCGTGCTTAAGTGGCCACTAACCGGGAGGAAATAGTGACCAATTGGTCAGCTATGGTCGGGATGCGCTCTGACATCTCTGCATTTCGTGAGTTCCCGGCACGGATGCGAGCTGAAGTGGCCTCTAACCGGGATGAAACGGCGAAGTTAAGGGCAGCGAAAGCTGCAGAGGACAGTGATGATTAATAAAAAAAATTAATTATAAAAAAAAAAGGGCTCCCACCCCATCCCAACAAATAGTAGCTACACTGGACTTTTTTTTTTTTTTTTTTCTTTTTTGTTCTCTGTCGATTGGACCCCCTTCAGACTTTGTAACATGATGAGACTGCTGTTCACTTGTGATGAACAAATATGGACACGTGTGCAGACACACACGTAATCTGTATGCACTGGACTTCAGCTCTCTGTACCACCTGCTGCTGTAACATGTTGGGCCCTAGTTTCGTGGCGCAGCGCAGGGCGGCGCAGGGTGGCGCAGCCGGCGCAGTGCAAGTTTTGACCCGCGCAGCCTTGCGCACGGTCAGTTTGGCAGTTTGGTGGATCGCCTGCGCCAAGATGAGTGTGGCGGCGCAGCAGGGGGAGGCGTCACAGATTCAGCTTGGCGTAGCGGAAGTTTCGTGGCAAAAAGCCTCGCCGAGACTGCGCTGAAAGCTCGCCAGCTCCAACCTGGTCTACTTTCGGCGCAAGGCGCCGCAAATAAAGTCCATTCATTCAATGCGAATCACAGCTCGCGGAGTGGAAGTGTGGCTGACGGCACGCAGTGCGCACACGTCACCGAGACCTCACAGGCAGGTTTTCACAGTTCCAGGCACATTTAAATGCAATAAATAATCACAACAAACACTATTTAATGCAACTGATTGAATCAACACGTGAATTTATATCTATATAGATTGTCCCGTCACATCTGACGCCAGATCAAAGGCGGATGGCACGCGTAACGGAAACTCAGCCTCTCGGACCAAAACATCTCCCTCTCTCTCTCCGGTTTTTTATAATATCGGCATTGTTATTATTATGATACGCACGCACAGCGGCGGCGCTGCTTCTGTCATTGGGTTGTTATGTGATGAAACTTGCACTGAACCTCCCCTAACGCATTAAAGGTGAGGAGAGGAGCTCATTTGATTGGTGAAGATCTGAATCGGCTGTATTAATCCCAGTCCACGCCTCGTCTCCTCCTCGTCTCACTCACGCCTTCTTCTCCTCCCTCTTTCCCACTTGCGCCGGTGGGCGAGACGGGAGGTGTGCCTGCGCGAGCCTGCGCGGTGCACGAAACTTGCAAAGTCCAGGCGGACACACCCCGTCGGCGCGGCGCAGGTGCGCTGAAAGCTGACTGCGCCTGGTCTACGAAACTAGGGCCCGTTATGTCAAATGTCACAAGTAAAAGAAAATGTTATGTCAAGCGAAAAATGCAAAAGACAAGAAATGACTATGATCTTGATTTTTCTTTTCTTTTTCTTTTTCCCCCCTGTGGGTAATGGGGGTGGGACTAGATAAGCCTCGGCTTCTCCCGCTTTCCCTTTCGGCCATGTGTATTTTTTTTTTTTTACTGTGCGAACAAAGATGTGTGATGATGTTTTAACGGATACATTTTTTTTACTGTGAAAACCAGAAAAACATTTTTATTATAATGAAGAGCTGCTCCACATTCAGCAGTCTCCTCATTGACTCACAAAACAAAAAAAACAATTACACCAAACACTACATAACACACTAGGGGAATTCGACTTGATGTAGCCGCCTGCAGCGCGCTACCTAATGTGATGGATTGTGGGTTGAAAGCGATGCAGGATGGCCAGAATTTGTGTCAGACTTAGCAGCCGACTACAAAGACGTCACCGGGTCGCGACCATATCACGTGACCCAAAACATCGCGGGAACAAGTTTTTAAGAGCCGCTTCTTGCAGCGCCTGGCAGCGCGGTCTATGGTGGCTGCAACCGGCTTGTCCACACCTCCGCTACGCGGAATGGCTCTCATTGGTTAAAAGTTCAATGACTGTGTTCAGGTCCGCACTCGGCGGCCACCTTGAGGTGAAATGATACTTTTTATTTTGGTCGCATTGATCTCAGGGCTTGATCTAACGTTAAAGTGTTGTGAGTAGACCTATTTATTTGTGAGGTCTGGTTAATACAAATATAGAATGATAATACAAATATACTGAAAAATATACTGAAAAAATGCTGCCTTGCGTGAGTGTGTGTGTATGTGTGTATATATTAGTGATGTCCAAATGAAGCTTCAAGAAGCATTTTCTTTATTTTCTGAGCCCAATAGATGGCGCTCTCTGTTCAACAAAGGTTTGAAGGCCGATATATTTCCATTGCTTTCAACCCTTTGTTGAACAGAGAGCGACATCTATTGGGCTCAGAAAATAAAGAAAATGCTTCACGAAGCTTCATTTGGACATCACTAGTATATATATATATATACATATATATATATATATATATATATATAAAACATATCCTCTTCCGTGTTCTATCGCTTGAGCACCATAGTTACGTTGACTTTGTTGTCTGACTTGACAGCGTTTGGCTACGCTCTCTTTTAGAGCCCGCCCCCTCAGACACCTGCAGCTCTCGTCGGCGTGATTGGATTCATTGCCGAATGCTCCAATGATCACTGGGCATATCCACCTTGCTGACAGTCGTGACCTCCATCCAAGCAACCGCTGACCGTCTTTAAATGTGCCGAGAACTGGTTCATATGTCACAGGGCAGAGTTTTGTTTTATCATTGTTTGTGTTGATTTTGGTTTGCTGTGTTTACATTATTCCAGTTGTGTTTTGCATGTTTATTCATTTTTTTCTTTTCACCTTGGTTTTATTGTATGCTTTTATTTTGAAATGGTATTTGTGTGTGTTGATGCTGTTTTTTTTACTTCCGCCACTGTGACCCCGCTCCTGGTCCTGGTTCATGCACTGACGGTGCTCATAAAGGTGCAGAGTCCTGGTTCATAGACTAGTATCTAAATGTGCAGAGTCCTGGTTCATGTACTGACAGTATCTAAATGTGCAGAGTCCTGGTTCATAGACTAGTATCTAAATGTGCAGAGTCCTGGTTCATAGACTAGTATCTAAATGTGCAGAGTCCTGGTTCATAGACTAGTATCTAAATGTACAGAGTCCTGGTTCATGGACTAGTATTTAAATGTACAGAGTCCTGGTTCATGGACTAGTATCTAAATGTGCAGAGTCCTGGTTCATGTACTGACAGTATCTAAATGTGCAGAGTCCTGGTTCATAGACTAGTATCTAAATGTGCAGAGTCCTGGTTCATAGACTAGTATCTAAATGTACAGAGTCCTGGTTCATGGACTAGTATTTAAATGTACAGAGTCCTGGTTCATGGACTAGTATCTAAATGTGCAGAGTCCTGGTTCATGTACTGACAGTATCTAAATGTGCAGAGTCCTGGTTCATAGACTAGTATCTAAATGTGCAGAGTCCTGGTTCATAGACTAGTATCTAAATGTGTAGATCAGTTCAGTTCAGTTCAGAGCTTTATTGTCCCTCCAGGGGAAATTTGATTTGCAGTGGCAATGCAACTTACACAACAACAGTAAATAAACAAACAGTGACATAAAACAGTGTTGCAGAGTACAGCACAACCAAACTTGATTTAAGACAATCTTAAACGAAATAAGAATATAGGTGTCAGAAAGAATAAAGCGTATAAGGGATAAGAGATGCCACAGGAGCAGTGCATTTAAGAATTGTGCAGATTGATTGCATTGATTGCACGTGGAACAAAGGAAAATTTATACCTATTTGTTCGTGCCCTAGGTAGCATATATCTCCGTCCAGACGGCAGAGAAATGAATTCCTGCAACAATGGGTGATCCAGGCTAGACGGGATGGACCGAGCCTTCCGTAAGACTCGTCTGTCAAACATCTCTGAGAGAGAGAGCTGCTGCATACCAATTATCTTATTGGCATCTTTCACAATGTTGAGCAGGCAATTTTTGTTTTTAACCGGCAGGTTTCCATAGAATGAGATCAACCAAAAAGTTAAAACTGACTCAATAAAAGATCTATAGAACAGAACCATTTGTTGTGTTTTTGTCTATTGGACCCGGACTGAGAGACCAGAGGCAGAAGGCAGGTTTAAGATGTTTATTGTAACCAGAAATGAATGGTGCAGCAGGCTGGTGCGGGTGACGTGTCCGTTCGAGCTGGTTAGCAGAGGACTGCTGAGGTGACGAGCAAGCAGGTGGACTGGCAGGCAGGGATGAGTCCAACGGGAGAACGCTGGAGTCCTTCTGGAGAGCGAAGTCACAAAAAAGGCGTTAGTAAAGATTACGACTAGGCAGGAGAAAGCACTGTTTGCGGAGACGAAGATCAGAGCTTCACACATCACCGTAGGGACGAAATAATCTGGCGCCGGAGTGATGAGGACGCCAGGTTTAAATAGTCTGCTGGTGATCTTGATGATTGGCATCAGGTGTGCCCGCTTGGTCCTCTGCTGCCGGCACGCCCACCGGCCACGCCCCCCAGAGCAGCTGGAGAGTGAGAGGGAAAAGGAGGGGGAAGACAGACAAGGGAAAACACACAACACAGAAACACAAAAATCCCTCCCACTGTCCTGGCAGAACCGTGACAGTACCCCCCCCCCCCCCCCCCTAACGGGTGCCTCCTGGCACCCTGCCAGGCTTCCCCGGGAACTGCCGGTAAAAGTCAGAGACCAGGGTTTTGTCTTCTATGAGGGAGCGGGAAATCCAGGAGCGCTCCTCCGGACCATAACCCTCCCAGTCCACCAGATATTAGAACCCCCGGCCCCGGCGACGAACATCCAAAAGGCGGCGGACGGTGTAGATGGGGTGGTCGTCCAGAAGCCGGGGGGGGTGGTGGGGGTTCGGCCGGAGGGCTCAATGGGCTGGAAGAGACGGGCTTGAGCAGAGACACATGAAAGGAAGGATGGACCTTGAGGGAGGCTGGAAGTTTAAGCCGAGCTACCGCAGGGTTGATCATTCTCTCGATCTCAAAAGGACCAATGTACCTGGGCGCCAGCTTGCGGGAGTCCGTCTGAAGGGGCAGGTCCCACCGGCCACGCCCCCCAGAGCGGCTGGAGAGTGAGAGGGAAAAGGAGGGGGAAGACAGACAAGGGAAAACACACAACACAGAAACACAAAAATCCCTCCCACTGTCCTGGCAGAACCGTGACACCATTAAGGTCTTATCAACATTAAAAGATTTTAGTCTGCGCAGAAAGTATAATCTCTGAAGGCCCTTTTTACAGATTGTTGAGGTATTTAGGTCATATGTCAAGTTTTTACCAATTATTGTCCCCAAATATTTATATGAATCTACCATCTCCACTGCTCTACCCTTGATGGTGGTTGGGTAGGCTGTATGTGGTGTTTTCCTAAGGTCAATTACAATGTCCTTAGTTTTTTGAACATTTAGCTTGAGGAAATGGCTGTCACACCACTCCAAAAAGTCAATGCTTGAAGGGTATACATTCCTACATTATATATACACACATTATATATATTGTGTGTATATATAAATATATATAATATATATATTTATTATTATATTGTTATTACTATTCTTATCATTGTTATCATATTATCATTATAATATTTTTTATTATTACCAGTATTATTATTATTGCTAGTATAATTATAGTATTATTCCATCCATCCATCCATTTTCTTCTGCTTATCCGGGACCGGGTCGCGGGGGCAGCTGCCTGAGCAGGGACGCCCAGACTTCCCTCTCCCCGGACACTTCCCCTAGCTCCTCCGGGAGGACCCCAAGGTGTTCCCAGGCCAGCCGGGTGACATAGTCACTCCAGCGTGTCCTGGGTCTTCCTCGGGGTCTCCTCCCGGTGGGGCATGCCTGGAACACCTCCCGAGGGAGGCGTCCAGGGGGCATCCAATACAGATGCCCGAGCCACCTCAACTGGCTCCTCTCGATGTGGAGGAGCAGCGCCTCTACTCCGAGCTCCTCCCGTGTGACGGAGCTCCTCACCCTATCTCTAAGGGAGCGCCCCGCCACCCTGCGGAGGAAGCTCATTTCGGCCGCTTGTATCCGGGATCTTACTCTTTCGGTCACAACCCAAAGTTCATGACCATAGGTGAGGGTAGGAACGTAGGTTGACCGGTAAATCGAGATTTACCACGAGATTTACCACTCTCTTCACCACGATACGATACAACGACCGCATTACTGCAACCGCTGCGCCGATCCGCCTGTCAATCTCACGTTCCATCCTTCCCTCACTCGTGAACAAGACCCCAAGATACTTAAACCCCTCCACTTGAGGCAGGAACTCCCCCCGACCTGAAGGGAGCAAGCCACCTTTTTCCGGTCGGGAACCATGGCCTTAGATTTGGAGGTGCTAATTAGGGCTGGGTATCGTGGCCAATTTCCTAAATCGATTCGATTTCGATTCATAAGGTCCTGAATCGATTAATCACGATTCGATTCGATTCGATTCGATTCGATTGGCTCTTACATAATGAAAATGGCTCAACTGTGTTACAAAATACAGTTGTACTTTATTTTTTGCTCTTCACCATAAACAACACAAGTTCTGCCGACACTCTCTGCTGACTGCATTTTCGTTAGGATGTCGTCTTTCACACATGTATACATCATGGGGATAACTGTTTCAGTCAGATGTTTACGTTGCACCATAACGTAGTGTGGATCGAGCACTAGGGCCTTGACTTTTCCCCAAAAATCATATTCGAAGTTCGTTTGTTTATTAATATTAATATTCGAATATATTCGAATATTTATTAATAATCTTTTGACCATTAAAAGCCTTCAGTAAGACCTATATGGTATGGTATGGTACTTAAGTTGTATATGTTTTGTCCACCAGAGGGCAGTGTATCAGTCAACGTCAATAGGCAGGCAACATGTTTTCAGAACCTTTATTTATTTAAGGTCAGACATAAATACATCGTTTGTTTGCCTATTTACGGGCAGTATTCGGGGCGGTGCGTCTTAAGAGTTTACGGTTTTCAGGACAGTGCGGGCTCGCGGAGCGTAATTGTGGGCTCGCGGAGCCGTATGCTGCCCGGTGTCGGTGAGAGCTCCAGGCTGCTTTCGGACATTATTTGGGCCGTCAGTGGCGACTGTTCGGCAGTGTTTGTTTGCCTATTTCCGGGCAGTATTCCGGGCGGCGCGTCTTAGAGTTTACGGTTCTCCGGACGGAGCGCGAGTGCGGGCTCCTCGGTGGCTGTTGTCGATGTTGACGCGGCCATTGTTCTGCAAAATTGGCACAAACCAGGGCGCTAACGTCACCTATAGGAGCCATCTTGCACGCTTGTGCGCATGAATGAATTTCAACCGGACGTAAACGCGCCACTGCTGCATCACGCACGAGGGGTAAACTTTATGGGGAAAAATCGATCTCATGCCCTATGAATCGATATTGCAAAATTTAAATGAAATTGATCCAAAATCAATTGAATCGATTTTTTTACCCAGCCCTAGTGCTAATCCTCATCCCGGTTGGTTCACACTCGGCTGCAAACCGCCCCAGGACATGCTGGAGGTCCTGGCTCGAAGGAGCCAACAAGACCACATCGTCTTATTATTATTTGAATTACCAGAGGGTTAAGTGGCAGAACTTTGAAATATTCAAGAGAAAGAAGATTAACAATCCCCCCCAGAAAACTATTTACAAGAGTATTTACAAGCCTTTCATGAATTGGAGCTAAATCCCCTGAAAGAGAACTGTTTTGCACAGTTTCTTTCTTGTGCTGCCACTCTGGTATTTGAGTGAGGTCAGTTTTGCAATGTGGTGGAGCCTAATTTTGAGGAACACAGACACCACTAGTTTTAGTAGGTTGGAATGGTGGTTGTCAATGCCAAATTGTGTGTCTCCAGTATGTTCCACTGTCGGATTTTCGTCCCTGTAAACGCCCGGAAATCTCCCTAATTTTCGGGAGTTAACGACAATTTACAGGCTGCGAACGCCGCGTTCGTCTGTGCCGAAAATGGTCGAAAACGGACCACAGCGAAGGCTCTAATTAGCATATGAATAGCAGCGAAACCGCACCTGGCCAGAGATGGCTTGAATATCCTCACTCAGGATTGGATGAAACCACTAGTTTTAAACAAGTATAATCGCTCGTGATTGGTTGGCAGATCTGGTCATTATAAATGTAAAGCCAACCCATGTTGGCAGATCTGCAGTGGCGGAGCTAGAGGGGAGGCCGGGGTAGCACTGGACCCCCCTGAAATCTGATTGGACCCCCCAGGTGCCACCCCAGATGATTGACATATCGCGACACCGCACGTCTTGTCGGAAGGAGCCAGTTGCATTTTTAAATCAGTGAAGCCTATTGACTGCTAAGTCCCTCCAGTACAGTAGTTGGCGCTATGCACCACAAAGCGTTGCGAGCCACGTTCATTAGGAGAAGAAGAAGAATCGCCACTGAAGAAGAGGAAGATTTGAACTGGAGTCGGTTATCGTTGCCTGTTACCGGAGATCAACTAAGTGACAAAGAAAAAGAAGGAGAAGAAGGATAACCTTTATGGACAGAGAAATCCTCGTCGTAAAGTAAGTTTTACGGTGGTGTCCTAATGAGTCACTGTTTAAAATAACTTTTGTAGATAGAAGTTTGTTTGTTTTTTTGCTACAAGCAGAGAGCCACGGCATCAAGCAAACGTTAACGTTACATCTCATGGCGTCTAGCTTCCAACAGCCGCTAACGTCTACGTTTAATTCATTTGGGTCGCTATTTATATTAACGTGTTTCTCCAATGATTCTAGAGGAATGAAACTAGCGGAGAATCAGCCAGCTAGCTGTTTCATGCTCTGTTGAAACGTAACGTGAACACGGTAGTTAGCCTGCTGCCAACTAGCTGAAAAGTCTGAATATTAAACTTAGGTCTACAGTGGTTTATTTGCCCTGACATTTTTTAGGCTTGAAGTGGGGATTTAATAACATTGTGTGATTGTAAGTGATGCCAGGAGTAACGTTAACAAGACTGGCTTATTTTTTCATAGGGTCAGTTGAGAATGAAAAGGCAGGGGGAGAAGATTTATGACCTCTTTTTAAAAAGAAGCAAGTCAGGAAAAGATGAGGCAGACAGACAGCCAGAATTCAGGTCTGACAGCAGTCCTGGCAGCTCCCATCCTGGGACGAGTCAGGAGGAGAGAGAATGTCAGGAGGAGAGAGAATGTGATGCACACAGCCCATCATCACCAGGTCAGAGCATAGAAGCAGTCACATGCAGTAATTTTAAGTTACAGGGTTCCTACGCTAGTATGGAAAGTATGGAATTTCTACATTTCCAGGTCTGTAGTAATATGGAAGATGGAAACAATTGTATGGAAATATATTTATACTTATCTGGGTTATCTTAAGATTTGTGGGTTAATTATTTTGCATACACTACCTATCTACAATCTTCTGGAAATAATTTGGTGACATAATGGCATACAAATTCAATAATGATAACAAATGATTTCCATGATGAATTGCATAATCTATTCACATGATACACATCTTATTACAGATTATTAGACTATTTTAAATTTATTTTTTTACTGAGAAGTCTGGGAATTAGGGTCTGGAAATTTCAAATGTGTAGGAACCCTTAATTTTTTTTATTTTTTTGTTGTTTTTTTTTTAGATATTTTGAAGTGTTGGTTACTGATGTGTGTTGTTTTTTGATGGTGGTTGTATGTTTATTTTGCTTACACTAATATTTTTATTTTTATACAATGTAGTTCCATTGAGGGAGGACACAGAAGACAAAGATGGCAGCTCCCTTCCTGGGACTAGTCGGGAGAGAGAATGCACAACACAGCACAGCCCATCATCACCAGGTCAGAGCATAGACAGAAACAGTCACATGCTCAGTTCAGTAATTAAGTTTAGTTTTAGATATTTTGAAATGTTGGTTACTGATGAGTGTTGTTTTTTAATGGTGGTTGCATTTTTATTTTGATTACACTATACAATGTAGTTCCATCGAAGGAGGACACGGAGGCCTCTGACTCTAATGAGGATGTCGATGAGCAACAAGAGCCAGACCCAGAGCCAGCTGTCTCCAGCACTAATTTTGCTCATCCGAGAGGACCCAGTGGTAGGTCTACTTACCTAAAACTTGCTAGTTAGCTGCAGTTATTGTCTAATAATCTTCTGGATCCCTTAACTGTGTTTTCATGACTATTTTATTTGTTTTCCAGATATTTCCAGATGCAAAGAGGAGGGACCAGTTCAGCCTTGTCTGACACAATTCCCCAGAACCCAGCATGGATCAAGGAAGAGAGCATTCTGCAGTGCCTGGTACAGAGCAAATCCTTGGCTTGAATACTCAATCCTTAAAGACTCCTCCTACTGCTTTGCCTGTAGACATTTCTCCTTGCCTAATGCACCAGACTCTGCCTTTGCCTCAGAGTCAGGCTTCTCCAACTGGAAAAAAGCGTTGTCAAAGGAGGCTGGGTTTAAACTCCACTCAAAATCAGAAATGCATCTAAATGCAATGTATGCATGGAATCAGTGTAAAAAGGCTACTGAGATGAACACAACCTTGTTAAACTCTTTGAACATGAACCGACAAAAAAAAGTGGAAGAAAATCAACATTATGTGAAAACGATAGCAAATGTTCTTCTGTTAACGGCAACTCAAAACATTGCACAGAGAGGCCATCGGGAGGCTGAGGACTCTCACAATAAGGGGAACTTTTTGGCCATACTGGATGAAATAGCAAAACACGATAAATTCATTGAAAAGAGGCTGGATGCATGTGGCAATGCAAAATACACAAGCCACCAAATTCAAAACGAAATCCTACATGGTTTAGCTGAGATGGTACAGACCGAAATTATCAAAGAAGTAAAATAAAATGAAGTGTTCAGTGTGATTGCAGACGAGACAAAAGACCTAAAAAAAAAAAGGAACAAATGTCTATAGTTATAAGGTATTATTACAATGGTGCCATCCATGAAAGTTTCCTGTGCTTCCAGGCAGCTGAAAGCCTTGATGCAGCAGGTCTCAGTAAATTGATTGTCAGTTGTCTAGAGAGGCATGGTCTGGACTACAGAAATAACCTTGTAGGACAAGGGTACGACGGTGCATCCGTCATGAGCGGTAAACATTCTGGAGTATCTGCAAGAATTAAAAGCAATGCTAGATTTGCATTTTACGTTCACTGTAATGCGCATTGCTTGAATTTAGTTCTTGTTGATGCTACAAAAGCAGTGCCTGAGGTTGTTGACTTTTTTGCACTTCTGCAGCAGCTGTATAACTTTGTGTCTGGCTCGTATGTGCATCTGAAGTGGCTTGCAGTTCAGAAAGAGCTGTATCCATCACAGCAGCCCAGGGAGCTACAGGCACTTACAGACACAAGGTGGGCGTGCAGATACACAGCGTGCCGTAATCTGAGAGACCGGCTTCCAGCAGTTCTGAGGCTGTTGCAGGATCTTGCACTTGAAAGACGTGGAGAAAGGTCAGTAGAGGCGAGGGGTCTTCTTTCTCAGATAGATCTACAGTTCATTGGGCTTTTGGTTACCTTTTGTAAAGTGCTTGGTGACGCCAAATGTCTTTCTGACATGCTCCAGTCCAGCACTCCTGATCTAGCAAGGGCTGTGGATCTAGTAGGTGCCCTTACAGACACTTTCCAGGACTACAGAACTGAGAATTACTTTGATGAACTATGGAAAGAGGTTGAGGAGCTTGCTGAGCAGTGCAAAATCGGTGTACAAACACAATCTAAAAGACATCCTAGAATAAGCTCAAGATTTCTTGACTCATTGGTGATGAGCACTGTAGGACAGAGAAACTGTGATGATGAAGGCTTCCCCAGATCACTCTTTTATCAAGTGATTGACTGTCTCATAACTGAGCTGAAGAGGCGTTTTTCAAAGAAAAGTTGTGAGATCATGCAAGGTGTGCAGTCCCTGAACCCAAAGAGTGCAACTTTCTTAAATGAGGAGCCTCTATTTGCCTTTGCACAGACCTTTGAGTCAGACCTCAGTGACCTCAAACATGAAGTTCATCAAACCAAGCGACTTCTAGACAGGAGAGTGAAAAGTGGATTAGACAGACCATCTACTTTGCTTGATTTTATTGTGTTTCTTGAGCCTTACAAAGAGGTTTTCCATGAGATATTCAGACTTTGCAAAATTGCTGTTGTTACTCCAGTCAGCACTGCTTCCTGTGAGAGAAGCTTCTCTGCTTTAAAACTGATTAAAACTCATCTCAGAACCACAATGGCTGATGACAGGTTAAGTCACCTTGGAACTCTCAGTATTGAGTCAAGGAGGGCACGTGCCCTCAACATGGATGACTTTGTGAAACATTTTGCGACTTCTCACCATAACCGAAGGATTATGCTTTTCTGAACCTGTACAAAAAAAGATAGTGTCTCTGGTCATGACTAAGCTCTTCACTATGTTCTATTTAGACCAAGCATAGACCAAGGATAGTTTGGGAGTCAGACAGTACCCCTTGTCATAGTTAAAACCTGCACTATGTTCAGATGTTCAAAAATGGTGTCAATTTGTTGATATATTGATGCCTGTGTGTGTGCCTGTGTGTTGATATATGAGAGAGAGAGGGAGAGGGGGAGGGAGAGAGAGGGAGGGAGAGAGGGAGAGAGAGGGAGAGGGGGAGGGAGGGAGAGAGAGAGGTGTGAGTAACTATGAATGTGTTGGTGCATTTTCACCATTTTTGTAAAAATTAGTTATTAATTAATTATTGAAAAATTGTTGCCAAGTTGTGTTTGATATATTGATGCCTGTGTGTGCCTGTGTGTTGATATTGATGCCTGTGTGTGTGTGCCTGTGTGTTGATATAAAAGAGGGAGAGGGAGAGAGGGAGAGGGGGGGAGGGAGAGAGGGAGAGGGAGGGAGAGAGAGGGAGGGAGAGAGAGGTGTGAGTAACTATGAATGTGTTGGTGCATTTTCACCATTTTTGTAAAAAATAGTTATTATTAATGAATTATTGAAAAATTGTTGCCAAGTTGTGTTTGATATATTGATGCCTGTGTGTGTGCCTGTGTGTTGATATATTGGAGAGAGAGGGAGAGAGACAGAGAGAGATGTTTGTGTGAGTAACTATGAATGTGTTGGTGCATTTTCACCATTTTTGTAAAAATTAGTTATTATTAATTAATTATTGAAAAATTGTTGCCAAGTTGTGTTTTACATTTTCTGCATTGTTAATAAACTGCAAATTATATATACATAAATCTCATCTCCTGTGTGCTTATGTACATTTCAACATTTGACACTCCGATTGCAATTCATAAGTCATGAAACAAATTCATTGTTATAGTCTGTGGACCCCCTGAAATAGCCTTGGCCACCCCCTGGCCACCCCAAGGATAAAAGTCTAGCTCCGCCACTGCAGATCTGTCACTATTGGTCAACCTGATGAGTCATTATAAATGTAAACCCCACCCCCGTTGGCAGATGTGTTACTATTGGTCACACTGGGTCTTTTAAACAAGAATAATCACTAGTGATTAGGGTTAGTGAGGACCTAACACTTGTTCTACTTTTAGCTCTTACTTTATCGGCAATGATTAGTTGTGGTTTCCTTGTTTCCTTCTTTTGACAAATGTACTTATTGTAAGTCGCTTTGGACAAAAGCGTCTGCTAAATGACCTAAATGTAAATGTAAATGCAGTGATTGGTTAGCAGATCTATCACTATATATATATATACATATATATATATACACACACATATATATATACATATATATATATAAATACATATATGTTTATATATATATGTATATTTATACATATATATACACACACATATATTTATTTTTATATTTATAAATATAAGTATGAATGATTTTATTGAGGAAAGGAAAAATTGCCAGGAGGAAGTATTCAAAGAAAGAGCTTTATTGACAACACAACACACAACTGTACAAATTTGCCCACACAACAAACAAATGAACTGGCGACATTCTGTCCGAATTTGGTCAATTTTACAGCCGCCTGCGGTGCGTGGCCCTGTACTTGGGAGTCTTCTCTAATCGCGACTGTAGAGTCGCACAGAGCTCGGTGAGCTCCTGGCTACGAGAGGATAGAGGTCGCACAATCCATCCAGACACCCCGCCAACGACGCCGTCCTCCTCATCAGACATCATGTCTGTGGTGGCGCACTTCCAACAGTCCACCTCATCGCCAGCAAGCACACTCCGTCTCGCTTCCAGCAGCTGTAAAAAATCAATAAAGACAATCAGTACTGCGCGATGCGCATGGATACAACACATCTATTAATGCACCTGAAAAATAGGTTTAGGTAGGTTTGGTCACATTGACCAAAAACGGATCTAATAAATCTAATAAGTCTTACCCTCTTTCTCCTGGAACGACTCCGAGTTGACCTCTTCACAGCTTCCCCCTGCGATGCGAGATCAGGCTGTGTGTGTCTGAAGCTCCTGCGTACCGTTTCATAGTATGTCTTACAGGCAGCTGGAAAACAATTAAATGAGTGGTATGAATAAGAAAACTTAAGTCACAGTAAAATTAAAACAAGGAAGAAGAAAACAGTAAAAGTTACTTACACACAATGGCGTCACTATCAGCGTCATAGAAATCCGGACTTGCGGACAAAGCTCCGAGCAAGTAAGAGGTCACAGCTTCGTTATGAGGCGAGGTTCGTCTGTGAAAACAAAATGAACAGTTAAGATCGGTATCTACTGTTAACGCATCTATTTCCTTATACAGCAGAATGAAAGCATATTCTTTAAATCTTACCCTTGCTCCGGTTCGTAGCGCCTACAATTCGTCTCCGAGTTGTGAAGACGGCGTACTGCTTCCTGTAAAAGACCAACAACATACACTTAACAAAGCAACTTAACGTTACACTGGTTCCTCTCTCTTGTTCTTTTACAAGGCTACTATGCTACTTTTAGCTTGGACTATTAGCTTTTAAGCTACTTTTAGCTTGGGCTTGCTTTGCTAATTTTAGCTTAGCTAGCAGTCACCGAACATATTCTTACCACAATCTTGGGATTGTTCACCCGTCTTCTCTTCTTCGAGTTAACGTTAGTCTCTTTAAGGAAGGACTTCTGTCTTTCAAGGCGTTCCACGGAGAACCTCGTCCACTGCTTACTAACAGAACAGATGGGTTCCATGTCCATAGTTCCACGGTGGTGATGGGGGTGACAGCGACGAAGCCCAGCCACTCCAGCAGTCCTAGGACATCCTCAGAGGCAACAGCAGTCCTGGGACATCCTCAGAGGCTTGTAGCTGCAGTGTCTGCTCCAAATGTCCAGATCCCTGTGTTGCAGGAACATGATTATTGTTGAGGTTTTATTTGTGTTTATCAGTAGTGCAGTTTATAAGTAAAACTTCATGGACTCTGATGTTTTAACACATTGTAGATATTACCCAGCAATGCCTTTGCCTGATTATTTATAAGAAAGACAACTTCATCTGGTTTCTTTTATGCTGTAGAGTTCAATACTTTAAACTGCTTTCAACTCACCTTGTATTTCTGCTTCATGTTCTCCCACTTCTTCTTTGTCCATCCGGCTCCACCTTCCCTCCATCCCATGTTCTTCAATAAACATCCTATATGAAGAACAGCATGTAGAAAAGTGTTACAGTTCATTGATGATTTCTTGCCGACTAAAATAACTGTTAAACAGAACGTTTCAGGTAGACATCTCAGGAGAGCAGTACATCTCCCATCTATATACGCTGGTGTTCAACCTTATATCATTGAGAAGCTAAATATGCACCAGTAGTTGTTAAGCCCTGCATATAAGAATTATAACATTTAAACCACATTTTCTTAAGTGAAGCCTCTCAGAGCAGCGTTCCTCCTGCCGGTGAACTTCTCCTCATCGTTCCCTCCACTGAATGAGGCGCCCGGTGTCTGCATCCGTCCCTTTAACGGACAACGGTGCACGGCGTTATTAATCACCGTTAGTAAATATATAACCCCGGTTTAACATAAGCACTATATTATTAGTTAACATCGGTAAAAACGTCACATTTTCCGCTTTGCTTGCGCTCGCTAACCCCTATGGTAAATTACCGTCAGTAGGCTAGCCGGCTGGCAGGACCTTCGATTCGTAACGTTAACGTACAATGCCAACAACAATAAAGTAACGTTCATTATCAATACGATTTAAAAGTCAGCCGGAAACATAAAAGTCATGTTACAGTATACTTACATGTGTACGCGGTTTGTGTCGGGCTGTCGCCAGAATCACCGCAGTCGTCCGCCATTATCCAAAACTTTTCAGAAGTCAGACGAGCCGCAATGCATTTTGGGAAGTTGAGTAGATTTAGCAAGGTCCGCTGTATACTCAGAAATTCTTGCCAATGCAGTATACATCCGGGCATTTCTCGCGTACACAAATTCACATACTATTGTATGTGAACGCACTACGTACTCAAATTTACGTCACAATTAAGTACGAGTAGGACGTTAGTATGGCATTTCGAACACAGCCGAGATCTATGATCTATGAACCCATCCTTGACCCTCTAGCAGAACTACGACCAGCCATTTTAAAGCAGTTTATAGTTGTTAATGTTGTGTCAAAAGGTACTGCATTTAAACATGTTATTGCGCAAGTTTCCTGGCTTCATCCCCATCCGGACAGACATTTTTATGGAAAGCCAATAGAAGTTTGGAGCTTGCAGGAAACAGACATGTCATACCCAGCATAATTTCTGCCTGTTGAGCGCATTGCTGGGAGATGTGTGGTTAACACATCCACTGTGCATTTAAGCAAGACCAAAGAAAGGGTCACTGTAGTCATGCCACTATGCACAGTGGTTGAGCTCTAGGAGACTGTGATGTTGTTTGCATGAATGTACATTTTACCTTTGTGGCAAAGCCTGATTAAAAGTAATTGTTGAAGCAAATTGTTTTGTGTATCTTTGAATGAAGATGAAATGAAGTTATATCTTTGAATGAAGATGAAATGAAGTTAACACCTTTCAGAAAAATGTCACCTGGGGTAAAACTCCCCCTGCTACCCTGATTTGCATTTGTATAGCTCACAGCATTTTCATTTACATGTTAAAGCCACCCCTAGGATTACGGTGAGGGGGGTCATGGGGGGACAACTGCCAAGCAAGGCCCACGTCAATTCCCGGCAATTCACGTCAGTTTTCGGTGTTTCCTGCAAATTGCCGTGTGCAGTCGTAAACCAGAACTTCCACGGCAATTTACAGGGCCGCTAACTGACGAAAATCCCACTTTTCATGCAGTGTTCCCCGAGCAAAAACACATCATCTGTGCCAATCTCCTCACGGACCGCATGCATGACCACTGGCACTTTAGGAGCTTGCCCTGAGTGGACCTGGCGAATCACCCGCTCTGCTGCTCTCACCACCTTGACTGTGCCTTCTGATGGAATCATCAGCCCACCATTATTTTTGAGCACAAGTGTGAAGAGTGTTCGGCGTCTGTCACCAGGCCTGCACAGCACACATCGCAAGAGAGCCTTCTTAGAACCTGCCGAACCACAAACCCTGCGATGTAGACCAGAGCATTGTCCACAAGACCACCAAAGCGCGTGGGAAGGTAGCTGTGGTCACACATGAGGGCTGCAAAGTTTACAAATGGGGAAGGGAGTTCGTCTGCAGTTTCGGCAGAGGACATCTCGACAGCAGACAGAGACGCTGTGTCATCCTGTGCTACCACGTTGCCGAGCCCACTTCAACTTCAACTTTACTTTATTTATAGAGCACTTTTCATACATGAACATGTAACACAAAGTGCTTTACACACAAAAAAAGAAAATAGATCGGTGTGATCTGTGTGGTGTCTCACCAATTGACTTGGTGAGACACCACACCGGACCATCAGACGCCGGAAGATGCCCTGGAACTGGCCGGCAGAGGGATTGTTGTTCCAGCCCCCTTAAGGAAAAAAAAACAACACACACCCACACACTACAATTACACAAAAGATGTTTTCTTATTGTTTTTTAAAGGCTGTAAAATGTGAACCCTACCTGATGCTCTGATTGAATTAAAGAGAAGCTCCAAGTGATCTTGGCTGAACCGGTAGTTGCAGACATACCACTGGAGCAGCTCAGGAATCATCAGCATCAGGGTGTCAATGTTGATCACAAACCCGACCCGATGACAGACAGGTACCTTCAAAAGAAAAAGTTTTATTTCCCCGATTGTATTAAAACAAAGACACCTTGAGGAAGCACCTAGGAATTTTGTTCATTGAAAGAGGTAAATTGATTTTGCCACTATATCCATCAGATGTGAAACAGCAATGGGTGACAGGGATAGCCACAGTCATAGATCTTTTGCTGAGGCGGCATCCATTGTGGGTAAACGGTACTGCCAATTTACTGGGAACAAAATTACTGTGTGCTTCCTACAGGTTTGCAAACCTTATTTTCTTTTAGGATGCTGAACCATCTATAGGAACATTATTGAACCGGAACAGGGACAGCTTGAAACACGAACATGCAATACATGACACCTGCATGATGTTAACACAGTATCATACATACCATTGACACCTGTAGGACCTGAAAAACACTGAACAATTCAAATAGAAAAAAAATGCAGACAGCAAACAAATTGGAACAAGACACATCATATCACATACACATCATAGACACTCCTTTTCCTCACATATAAATCCCTTCATGCCCTTGCCCCCCAGTACCTGTCCGACCCTCTCCATCTCGACTCATCATCCTGGACCCTGTGTTCCTCTGATTCTGCTCTGCTCTCCATCCCCTGTACCAGACTACAGACCTTTGGTGACAGAGCCTTCAGTGTCGCAGCCCCCACTCTTTGGAACTCTCTCCCTTCTGAAATCCGCCACGCCCCAACCTCACCTCAAGACTCACCTTCTCTCCATGCCATTTCCAAATTATCCATTTAGTTATCTCCTTTATTCATCTATTTTATTTTTCACTGTAAAGTGACCTTGGGTTTCTTGAAAGGCGCTATATAAATTTAAGTTATTATTATTATTACACAACCTTTACAAAACTTTACTGGCAAGACAGTCGTCGAGGAGTACACAGATGTTAGTCATGGTGGGTGCCATCTTACCTGCTGCATACGATACCATTGACACCTGTAAGACCTGAAGAAACACTGAATAAAAGTTATTTCCCACAGTAAAAAACACTGCATACAGGAAAAAAAAAAACATTGGAACAAAAGCATAATTTAAACCTGAATCAGAACAAGAGAACAGGGCATCTTATGAAGTCGATGCAGAATATGGGAACTGAGTAGTGAATGAACCTGAACCTTGAACTTCATGCAAACAGTATAGTCACTATTTTAACGGACCTCTTTGATCGGTGAAGGGGTGTGCCATCTTTCATTGACAAACTGATCAAATACTCCCTGGCTCTCAACAAGAACGCCACTCTCTCTGCCCAATTCAAAGCCTCAAGGGGAGCTTTGAATCCTTTGGCACGGTGATTGCGGCTGTTCAAGGTGTCAAAGAGCCTGTCAATCATCTAAAAACAAATATCTGCATTCACTTTAAGCATCTAAAACCATCTCCATAACAGTGTTTCAACAGGTATCATATCAAATTAATACTAATGTATTAAAAATTCAAAAACTATTAATTTCACTATGTTAAACATGCAAGTATTTGGAACTTCCCTCTACTCCCTCTATGGCCCTATGCACATCCCTAATCATATTACCTCAATGAATTCAGCTGTTGCTTCACAGTCTTTAAACTGTGAGTAGCCCAGGTCCCTCAGTGTGCGGAGAGCCACTGTTACTGAGCGACTCAATGTCTGCGCAGCCAGGGACACCTTCATCTTCTGGTTGTCGAAGTGGACATGCTTGTGTGTGATCTTGTTTGCAGCATGCAGTCCGTCCTTCGTCTGAACATCGTTGAGACAAACAATATATTTCCAGTTGATGGGGCCAGTGGTGTTCATTATTGGACTGTATGCCTTCAAAATCAGTATCAGAATTAGAATCCTTTTTAGTCACAGCTCAAAGTACTCTCAGTACACGCAGGAAAATGTAATGCATCACATGCAGTCATAACTATGTAAATAAAACACACAACAATAAAATAATAAAAAAAGAAATACGCCTAGAACAACAATCAGCATTTACCTGTAACATGTTGTGTGCAAGCTTCAGCATGTGGCAGGCATCCATCATGACGAACACTCTCTCACCAGTCATTGGATGTGCAAAAGAGGTCTTCAGGGGTTCACGAGGGTTTGCCTTGAGGTCACAGCCGAGTTTGTTGCACATGCTGATGTTAGCTGCATGTCCATCCATTGTCATGCACACCACTCTGAGACCACGAGCATGAAGTTCCTCCAATGCATGGACAACTAAGACCTTCAGTGTTTCTGGTGAGAGAGCACTGGTCAGATAGTAAGCAACTGGAGCTTTCCAGTGCCCCTGTATGCCTACCACCATAAACACGAGAGCCTCAGAGGCAACATCCGTCTCATTTAATCCATCCCCCATATTCACAAACCCTGACATTGTTTGAGTTTGGGGATTGTATTGCACTGTTTTTTTATGGCCATGGCATCCAAAATCAATGTCACCAATACGTATTTTGTCTGGTCTTCCTTGCATCTTCTTCCCAGCATGTCCAGCATCATCTTATTCAGGCCAGGCTTAGCATCCACTGAAGTCAGCCACCTTTGAAAAATAAAATGTAGTAATTTGACCACCCCAACCCCTTCAGAAAAAAACAAAATAAACAGAAAATAGCATATCTGAAAGCTCAAAATGTATCAGAATGCAGTGTGTGATGTGAGCTTTTAAATTGGTCATTTTCATTGTCATAAAACATAGTCTGTAGGATTAAAGTGGCTAATGTATGTGATGGCCACACCTGCAGCCATACATCCAACTTGAATGTCAGTAACCCTCTGCACCTACATGCTATCCTTATTTAATTTACATTTACATTTTTTGAGCACATTATGATACCACACACTAGTCCAGCTCGGTCCCTCACAATGTATTTAACAATCAGGCAACATGGAGAATACCGTTGCAATGTATGGGGATGCGGGAGACGAAGATGTTGAGACTCTCTCAGGAAACTATATGCCTTCGGACCATGAAGGTGTAGCGTAAGGGCAAACTCCCTCTGCTCCCTGGTGTACTCATGGCCCTTCTTTGCCAAGAGGTCTACCCGAAGATCTGAAATTCAGTAAGCATAAACTTATTAGTAAGATCCCTTTAAATAAGAAGAAAGAGAGTTTAACACAGACTATAGGCATAAATTACCTATATAAAATATTCAAATTAGTATTTCCATTTTACCTGAGTAGCATTCAAGCCTGTCTTGTAATGGACGTCTTAGGGTACGAGGAACAACTCACTGGGACCGTTCGACCAGCAGGTACAGGCGACGGTAAGTCTAACGCATGATCCCGGAGGCCGGAGGGTGCATGGTGCAAAGTTGCTGTTGGCTACAAGACCCGATGGTGCACGGGTTAATCTTATGAACGGCCGTTCGCTGTTCTATGGGGCGCGTTGTACCTATGGGTGACGAAGAGGTGGTAAGCCCTCAGTCGACGCGAGACTATAAACGACGCGGAATAGGAGCGGCCGGATAGCCATGTTCTATGGTGACGTCGGCCTCCTCGTGAGTCGAAAGGAAGAAGCACCGGTGGGCCTGCCACGAGGCACCCGTGTTGTCTAGGATGTCCCTGGGACCCGGGTCTCGGTCTAGGTCCCCGGGGATTCAGCCCCGTCCAGCGGTCAGGTTTCCACTGATGGATACCGAAGACGCGCGGGAACGACGGGGGTAACTATGACTCCCTTAAGAAAGAATGTGCACGCAGCTGTGGCCGAAAATGAGTGCTCTCCGTCGGATTAACCTGCAGCCATGCAGGGCTATTTACAGTGTGTGGAAGAAGAGAAAAAAAATTATGTCAGACATCCAGAGAGGGGGGTGAATGTGCACGGAGCTGTGACCGAAAATGAGTGCCCCCCGTCGGATTAATACGCAGCCATGCCCGCCTATTGACAGTGTGTGGAAGAAGAGAAATATATTAAAGTCAGACATCCATCTCCGTCGGACATAACAGCAGCGCACCTACATGCTATCCTTATTTAATTTACATTTACATTTTTTGAGCACATTATGATACCACACACTAGTCCAGCTCGGTCCCTCACAATGTATTTAACAATCAGGCAACATGGAGAATACCGTTGCAATGTATGGGGATGCGGGAGACGAAGATGTTGAGACTCTCTCAGGAAACTATATGCCTTCGGACCATGAAGGTGTAGCGTAAGGGCAAACTCCCTCTGCTCCCTGGTGTACTCATGGCCCTTCTTTGCCAAGAGGTCTACCCGAAGATCTGAAATTCAGTAAGCATAAACTTATTAGTAAGATCCCTTTAAATAAGAAGAAAGAGAGTTTAACACAGACTATAGGCATAAATTACCTATATAAAATATTCAAATTAGTATTTCCATTTTACCTGAGTAGCATTCAAGCCTGTCTTGTAATGGACGTCTTAGGGTACGAGGAACAACTCACTGGGACCGTTCGACCAGCAGGTACAGGCGACGGTAAGTCTAACGCATGATCCCGGAGGCCGGAGGGTGCATGGTGCAAAGTTGCTGTTGGCTACAAGACCCGATGGTGCACGGGTTAATCTTATGAACGGCCGTTCGCTGTTCTATGGGGCGCGTTGTACCTATGGGTGACGAAGAGGTGGTAAGCCCTCAGTCGACGCGAGACTATAAACGACGCGGAATAGGAGCGGCCGGATAGCCATGTTCTATGGTGACGTCGGCCTCCTCGTGAGTCGAAAGGAAGAAGCACCGGTGGGCCTGCCACGAGGCACCCGTGTTGTCTAGGATGTCCCTGGGACCCGGGTCTCGGTCTAGGTCCCCGGGGATTCAGCCCCGTCCAGCGGTCAGGTTTCCACTGATGGATACCGAAGACGCGCGGGAACGACGGGGGTAACTATGACTCCCTTAAGAAAGAATGTGCACGCAGCTGTGGCCGAAAATGAGTGCTCTCCGTCGGATTAACCTGCAGCCATGCAGGGCTATTTACAGTGTGTGGAAGAAGAGAAAAAAAATTATGTCAGACATCCAGAGAGGGGGGTGAATGTGCACGGAGCTGTGACCGAAAATGAGTGCCCCCCGTCGGATTAATACGCAGCCATGCCCGCCTATTGACAGTGTGTGGAAGAAGAGAAATATATTAAAGTCAGACATCCATCTCCGTCGGACATAACAGCAGCGCAACACAGTCTCACTCCCAGAACGTCAAATACCGACTGACGGCAAGGGCCCTTTAGCGTCAGTCACTGACGGAAAAAGTACCCTTCGACGTCGTCTGCAGACGGAGATGTGGTTCAATTCACTACAATGTAATGCCGTCCCCGGCGATATTTGACGTTCAGAGCGGCCGCTTCACGACAATGTAATGCCGTCCCCGGCGATATTTGACGTTCAGAGCGGCTGCTGCAGCAGCCCATTCACTCCTGTATTAAACCGACCACGGCTCTAATGGACGATGTGAGCATCCGTCCTATTGGATAGTTATTAGGAAGATTTTATGGCCAGACAGCTGTTTCAATGACGTCGGGTTGCTAGGGACTACGGCTGAAAGACGCCGTGAGCACCTGTTCCATTGGATAGGGAGGACCTAATACCCGGAAGTACTGTCATTTTTTAGGTTTTTAGACTAACGATGATTTTACAATAATACATGTGACGTTTCTAGAAACTAACACAGCAGTGTATCCTTGTTAATTACACAAGACGAATGAGCCATGTACATCTGTTTCCGCGTTTCCCCTTCAATTCGTTTGTTGTCAGTTTTTGATAGCTGAAGGCACCAGCCTACATTACCCATAATACTCAACTGTCCAAACAAAACTTAAAAATTATAAATAAATAAATAAATAATTAGTTCCCCTTATGTAACATAGCCTATATGTGTCTAATTTATTGTTTTCCTTGATTTGTTGTTGTTTTGTCATGTTAATTACTTGTCTTTGTATGTAGGCTACGATGTGAACTCCAAACAATTCATGTTGTAAACATGTTCTTACTGATGTGATATGACAGCATACATAATAGGCTCATTTATTTGTTTATCTCTGTACTGCAGTGTAAAATGTTCCTATCTTTATAGATAAAGATTTGTATTCAAAGGTGCGTGCGCCATCAAACGAAATGCACGATACACAACGTCATGGTGTGCGACCAGGACCGGCGTCCCTCGCGGCAGTTGCAGTCTTCCCCTTCAGGTAAGAGCATGCATGCATGGTTAAGAGAGTAAAAAGAACAAAATAACAATAGGACTAAAATCTGCCCCCCAAAGCTGATAGAATCAGCCCAAATGTAGCTAGTAGCCAATATAGAACTGTAGAATTTAAATGTCATTCGACTGATTTATTTAAGACACTACAACTTTATTTTGGTGTAATTTTATTTGAAGGGCTTTGCAAAAAACTATAATGACCGTAATGATCAAGAATCACGTTTCATAAATGTTTTCGATCAGGTCATGATGAAATCTTTAACCCTCTGATGCCTGAATTATGAAAGCCTTGGTCAAGATTTTTTTCTGAAGTGTTTTTATTCTTCTCAGGACATGAAAAAAATTTTCAACTTTTTTTTTTCCAAAAATATGATTTTTTCATAAAGTTACAGACATGTCCAATCCAGTGGACTACATACGCCTGAGCACTCAACATAAAACATTGTGAACTTACTGTAAAAATTAATTAACTTGTGTTCTATTGTGAATATACAAACCCTTGTTTCTTTTTATGCTTTGAAAAACATTTCAACATTTTTTGGGAAATTTCAACATTGTATAGGCGCAATGTTTAGGCCTGAATAAGAAAACCAATGACACTCATAGCCGCGAATCTTACACCTAAATGTGTCAAACCATCCCCAACAGGAGAAACATTACTGTGAGTCTCCACAGTTCTATAAGGAAGGACAGTATTACCAAGCCCTTATATTAGCATGACAATACATTAACACAAACTGATATTTCAGTCCCTGCATCTCAGAACACTTCTATGTTCATCACACCTAGGCTGTATGAAAGTTCGCAAAGCATCCTCCTGTCACTGCCAGATTTTCTTTCCCATTCTGGAGAGCATACAAGTTGGTGTTGTGCACTATATCATCAATGAGATCTGCTGGAAACAGATGTCTGAAGAAATCTATGGGATCTCTTCCCTCCACATTCAGTTTCCACTCTCCTAGAAAAGGAGGCAAGTCTCCATCAAAGTCATTGTCTTGTACTTTCCAGATATTTTTTCGGGCTTGAGTATAGTCAGGTACCATGTGCCCATCTTCCACAGCTCCCTGATCATGCTGACCATCCTCTGCATCCTGCCCCTCATTTGCATCCTGCCCCTCATCATCCTCACTTTCTGCATCCTGACTGTCTGTATCTCCATCATCCTCAGCTCCTATGTCTCTGTTCTTCTCTGGCAGCCACTCATCATCACTGTTGTCACTACACTCATCATCACTGTTGTCACTACACTCATCACTGGAGCTGGACGGAATTTCCTGGACTATTCTGTAGGCTGCCTTATTCTTTGCTGCGTTTGAAGTCTACAAAATAAGATAAAATAATTATTATAGTAACTCAAACTACAGCTAATCTGCACAAAAATGTATATTTTAAATGAATAGCTTATAAATATAACAATTATACACTGACTTATAAACAAAACAGTCACAAGAAACAGTGAAGCAATTATATGACTTGTGTTAAAAAATATACTGGGTGATGCATGATGTCCACTTCATTGGACACATGGTTAATCGTAATTTTCTACATATTGGACATAAAAATTTCATATTCCAAACAGATAATATCCTTCCCTAGATGTTACTGTATATCATCATATTTTTCTTACCACTGGGGCTCTTCTAGTATAGAAGGATTGACAGGAAATGCCAGCAGTGGCCGGCAGGGGTGGCTGCTTATCGGCCATCTTGGATTCAGAGGAAATTTACTTGCAGTTACACCAACTGACCACTGAATTGACCTCAATGGACTATGGCAGCAGAGAGCACACTAGAGGCTGATATGCAGTTCCACCATAGAAACCAATGCATTTAAAATAAAGTTACTTTTTAGTAGCTGTCCACTGTAGTGACCGCTATGCACCAGAGGGTTGTGGTGTGCCATGCCTACTTGGCATCAATGACTGAGAGGTGCTTTGATGTAGAGTTCTCAACGGGCCTGAAAATTACGACCCGACCCGGCCCGTGGCTTTTAACCCGACACATCAACATGGATTATCTGCCCGAACCTGGCCCGACGACGCCTTACTTTTCACCAACTCCATCTACTTCTCCAGGCTAAAGGCGTGCACGCAGTGGCGTCAGGTCTGCCCCCGCCCCTCTCCATGATGCACGTTATACGCAGCAGCTAGACTCTCTTTACGGTGAACCGCAGCGATGATTAATCCATTTTTTTTTCACTGAGCAGAAAAAAATTAAGCCCGAGGTCCGACCCGAGTCACTTGCTTAGATTTTAGACCCGACCGGTTGAGAACTCTACTTTGATGGACATAAAGCATTAAGCATTCAGCCTACCCAAAAGTCTACCACACTATTTTCCACTCCTACAACATGTATACCTACCGTTGTTGATCATAGACAGTATACATATATTAATTATAATCTCTGTACATAAGCAACATGTATGCAGAATAAAAGATGTATAAATAAATACGGTTCTATCTGAAAAGTCACAAAAAAATGGCTTTAATCATTGTTTCCCCACTTTTATGTTAAATTATTACAAGTTGTAACATACTTAAATATAGAAGTGATATGCTACCACCAGAAGTTCAACAAAGTGATCACTGAGGGGCAGGGCAAAATCCCTGGGCCTTCACATACTTCTTTATCCTACCCCTTCTGTCAAGACCACTTCCCTACTGCCACCCTTCCCTTGTTGTAATGACTGGAGCCTGTGGTATTTTTGCACAGTGACCTAGCCTAGACATAGCCTAGACCTAGCCTATATCCCTTCAAATGAAATGGTACCTTCTATTTGTCAATTATCATAATACAATCTGTACTGTATCTCGTTCAGGTTTGAGTTCCCAATTCTGCTCTCTCTTTTCTCAACAGATCCTGCAAATTTATCATCCTACCAACCCTTTCCTGTTTTATTGAAAACTAAACAACACAAAGGCACTTTTTAGAGCCACGTCTTTCTTGTTAACCTGTCCTTGCTGTGTTTTACCTGTTAGCTGTTCTCTCCCTCTCTCTCACTCACTCTAACACTCTGTCTCTCTCACTGTCACTGTGCTTTCCTTTGTGTTTGTCTTATTTGTCCAACTTTCTGTTGTCTGTCTATTTGTCTGTGTCTTCATCATGAGCGATTCAGAGCTCCCGGATCTGCTCAAGAGTGCAGATGACCTGGCTGAAAATCTCAGTGATGACCTGCAAGGGGTGGATGACTTGACGTGAGCTCCAGAAAGAGCAAGCTACTGCACCTCTTCCAACAATGAGGTGGACGAAGAGGGACAGCGATGGCAACGTAATCCGAACGCCACGCTCAAGCAGGCGTCAGTCTAACAAGGGTCAGTAATGTTTTTGCATTAATGATATTTTAAAGATCCTGATTTTTGTTTATGCCAAACCAAGGAGAACATAAAGTTTTTCATGTATTATACCATGACTAACAAACCATAACCAATATTTAGATAACTGATTCGCAAAGGGAATTTATCTTCTTTCCTTATTTTTCTTCAAGTAACGACATTATATCGAATATCGCAATTGCCATACTAGACCACTACACAGGCTTCTACAATTTCGGTTTTGTCAGAAGGGGGAACCAGTGTTGCCAGTTGAGAAATATAGGATTATCGTACCAGAGACATAAAATGATCGTATTTCGAGGGAAACTATCATACACCCGTCATAACCAAAATAACAAGTCTATTGATGCGCTATAGTCACTCTAGTGTTGAATAGCGTCTAACATGTTCACTCATTTTCAGCGCTTCTTTTTTACAGACCGGCTCTGCTTCTTCTTCATTTATTTTTTTTCTCTCTTCCTCACTCATGGGGCGTGCGCAGCAGACTATTCAGCCAATCATGGCCCTTGTTCTGAGGCAAACGCATACACGTCACTCGTAGCTCACATGTAGAAAAGCAGATGCCTTCAGGGTTCACCAAAAAACTCTGACAGACAGTTGCGACAGGCTGATTACAACCGATTACAACCACACATTCACGGAATGGTCAAATTATAGTATATTTTACCTTCTTTGGGATTATTGATCGTACATCATAGAAAGGGAAAAATTATCGTACAAATACGATAATTATCGTACACCTGGCAACACTGGGGGAAACAGACCGTGGCTGTGGTGTGTGTTGTCTTTTAAATCTGTGCACTGATATCACTGATGCACTGTAGATGTTATCAATGATGTTCTGGTGAGAAGTTTCAATCACATGCTGCAGTCTTTCTGTCCTTGGCTGTGTATCAACCATGTCAGTTTTTTATATATATTGTTCTTGGCAAGACTGCCTTTCAAATAGTTTGTTCTGATTGTGTTGCCAGTATTTTAATTTACTGTCATTGTGTGTACAGTTCAATACATGTCCACATCATGATGTGTGAAAAAAAGTCCACTTGTCCCTTCCACATAGTCTCCTCTAGATAAATGTTTGATGGTGAGGATTTCATAATTGACTCTGTTAACCGGGCTATCATGTGCAAGTAGTGTTGGGACAAGTAGACCATTTTAATGCTGTGAATAATTGTTTGTTTTTTATTCTGGCACAGCTGGCTGCAGTCAGAAGACTCATCCGTCTGTTGATGCTCCTGACACTAGTGCTCCTGGCACTAGCTCTGATGTGGTCTTTGCTCCAGATGCTATTGGTATGTACTTTACGTTGCATCCAGTCGCTCAAAGCATTGTGTTCAGATATTTTTTACTTGTATCTGCAATGTATGTAATACAGAGTTAAAATGTAAACTCTATCTTTGTATTTGAAATTCAAGGTATCAAACTTAATATATATATATATATATATATATATATATATATATATATATATATATATATATTAGGGCTGTCAAAAGATTTATTTTTTTAATCGCGATTAATCGCATTTTGTCCATAGTTAACTCGCGATTAATCGCAAATTAATCGCATTTTTTTTAGCACATTTTTTTTTCTTCTAAATGTACTTTAATGATTTTTTTTTTCATATTCTTAATACTTTTAACAACATAAGGGCAAATATACTTGATTTATGAAAATGTTTATTGAACACTTCAAATATCCCCTTACCAAAACATGGGATCAAAACAGGGTTATAAGAATATATCACAAACAATTAAAGTGAACATGTCACAGGAGATAGTGTAACAGGAGATAAGTACAGTTAGGATATAAGTGCATTGGCTTGCAAGTGATATCTCAGACTGGACGTACTTCTATGGTAGCTCATTTCATACCCACAGTACGCGCAGATGACTTTGGTCTTATCGACTGAACCATCCGGCAGTCTTTTGAAGGTGAATTTGCCGTTCACAAATCGATTTTAAACGCGTGTGGACGCGCCGCTTCCCAGTATTGCACGCTTGGTGGGCTGCCACTAGAGGATGATTGACAGGCGCTCTCCTTCAAACAACATATTTTTGCGAGCGTTCGCGAGCGTTCCCGAGGCGGCGAGTCGAGCCCGGCGCCTCTGATTAGCATAAAGTAGATTCGACTTATACTTGAGGAGCGGCCAACACGCGCACCTTCCCTCTGGATCAAGACTACAGGTGCCACCGACGGCCATAAATCATACAATGCGCGTTTTTTTTTTTTTTAATACCGAGCGTTAATCGCGCGTTAAAAAAATTAACGCCGTTAAGAGGATGTTGCGTTAACGCGTTAACTTTGACAGCCCTAATATATATATATATATATATATATATATATATATATATACCATTTTAATAGAGGGGTTTTTACAAGACCTCCAGCTATCATTGTGTGATGCCACAGGAGATGAGATGGAAGCACCAACCCCAAGAGCTCTTCTGGCTTCTACAAACTGGAGCACCAGAAAAAGCATCTTTTCAGAAAGCTGGAGGGCAGCAAGACCACAGCTGGTTAACACCGCAGGAGCACTAGAAAATGTGGAACAGTGTTCAAGCAATTCCGCTGTTGTCCGCTGCCGTGATTGCCGTCCACGCCCCTTCTTCTGTGCCGAGTGTGATGTCAGCATGCACACCAGACACCCCCTCCACAACAGAGATGGCAGCACTTTGGGATTTTTCCAGCCATTGCCCCCAACAACGTATGTGCTGAATAAGGCCCTTTCTCCCTGTGGTAAGTTCTGTTTTGTCACAAAATATGTTTTCTCGCTGGACTGAAAATTTTTGCTTCTTCATGTTCACTTTAATACTTATCAGCAATGCTTCACATTCTTCCGTAAAGTTCAGTCTTTTTTAGTCAGAAATCTGTCACTTTACAATGTTGTATATCCCATTCGATAAAAATGATTCTTAATCCACATTTTCTTTTTTCAGTACGTTACGTACCTGTGGAGATCTCAGAAAAAATATGTGGTTGTTCAACAGACTCATTGAGTCTCAAACCAGGAAGGCTGTGGCTGTGATCACAAAGAATGGTAAGAATGTGAAACTTTTTTAAAAGTTTGTTCTTAATAATATCTATCCCATCTCACAAACTCCCAAATGTTTGTAATAGCTTTGTATGATATCTTAACATGAGGACTGAGTAAGGCTAAAAGACAGTGACATCTATACAACAACTAAATGCTCCGAAAACACTTTGATCAGCAAACTGTCCGCTTTGGCCGTGTGAGTATTGAAGTTATTTGTCGTTTTTGACCAATTTGTATTGTGCATTGTGCAAAAGCTGTGTCCTTCTATTTTAGTTTTTAAATATCATTTGATCAAGATGTCATTTTTGTGATAGACTGGGAAAATCTCCAGCGATAGCTTCCTCAAAAGCTTCTTCGAGTGGGAGGCTGTGAGATATGAGGTGGACAGCCTCTGCAAGGAGGAGCCCTTCACCTGTCAAGCGTGCAGCCCGGATATGCTTATGGTTTCTGTGGATGGAAATTACTGGAGCATTACTGTTTCAAAAACGCAGCAAGGTACAATAAACATTCATGATGTCACAGTTGTTAGAAAGGCTCCAGAAGTTGTTATGTTATGTTTATTACGGGTGATTCTGTGCCTTAATAATCCTTTGGTGAGCGATTGTATTACTTTAAGAGCGCAAAGCATTATGGGGAGTGTAGTACAAGCAGCGATATGATCTCCCGGCTAGTTTATCTCCCGTCAGTCACTCGCTAGACTTCGCTGTGCGGCACTGAAGTGCCAGTGTGCAGAATGTAAGTGAGTGTTTCTGTTCGTTCATTGAGTGTATATAGTACTTCCACGTTATAGTTTCAGGGAGCAGCTAAATGGGGGAAAGTTGTACCGCGTCTGTCGGCGGTCTGTTTATGTGTCGGGAACCGCAACACGGGTGTTCATGAGAGCAGCCACGACGGCGGCATGCTCGTCGGCTTATTGCGGCGCACCCTTTGATGTTCAATTAAGTTCCGTACACGCGGGTGGGGGACACGGGGATTTCGGGATCCGTCGCGATCTCTTGTTTATATTGTTATTCAGTTTATGTGAATGCTGAAGTGGTCAGATGAATATACATGGTGGAGTATTGTGCTAATTAGTCGTCACTAATGTCTGATATCCTGTGATAGCCTGTGTCTGCTAAATGCTGCATTATTCATCCATCCATCCATCCATTGACTACCGCTTATCCTGTATTCAGGGGGGGCTCGAGCCAATCCCAGCTGTCATTGGGCGAAGGCAGGGTGCTGCAGTATTCAGTATTAGGTTATTTAGTCATGTGATGCCAAAAAAAAAAAAAAAAGCCATAGCCGTTGTCAAAGTACTTATGAATTTCTTTTCCACTTTCGGTCTGCCAAAGTATGTCCAAACTGACCAAGGCACACATTTTACATCCAAACTGTTTGCTCAAGTCCTTTCATCACTGTCCATCCGCCACAGAACGTCCAGCGCCTATCACCCCCAATCCCAGGGCGCACTCGAGCGCTTTCATCAGATGCTAAAATCCATGATGAAAAAGTACTGCTTCGAAACGGGGAAAGATTGGGACGAGGGTCTACCTTTTCTGCTCTTAGCTGCAAGGGAAACCGTGCAGGAGTCCACTGGTTTCAGCCCTGCTGAATTAGTATTTGGTCACGCAGTGCGTGGTCCCCTCCGTATGCTCCATGAGAAGTTCCTGTCTGACACAGCTAACCCCAGCTCTAACGTGCTTGACTACGTGAGTAAATTCAGGGAGAGGTTGCACACAGCACGCGAAGCTGTACGCTGCTCTCTGGGGGTTTCTCAGGAAAAAATGAAAGGAAAATTTGATAAAAAGTCTGTGAAGCGAGTTTTTCAGGTTGGTGACAGAGAGCTCGTTCTTCTCCCACTCCCCACTTCTTCTTTTCAAGGAAAGTTTTCTGGCCCTCATGTGATTGAGAAGCAGTTATGTGAAACTGATTTTGTTGTCGCATCTCCTGACTGCAAGGGAAAAACTTGAGTAAGTCATGTGAATATGCTGAAACCATATGTCACTCGCGGTGATGCACGTAGCGTAGCCACCGTCACCTCTGTCACTCCTCCCCTGTATTCGCCAGAAAGTGATGGTCTCTGTGGAAATAGCTCCTCGTGTTCAAGTCTGCAAAATTCTGAAATGTTGCAAAACATCTCTGTTCATTTGCAGCATCTAGATCAGGGATGACAGGGTTACGGCCCGCGGGCCGGACCCGGCCCGACTGTACGTCACATCCGGCCCGCGGGTGATAAGGGGAGAATATTTTTTTAATTATTATTTTATCTATTTTTTTTTAAAATATATACCGTAAATCCTCTAATACTGGCCTGTATTCTATTACCGGCCGGTCTCTAACATTGGACGGGGCAAGTGTCGACAGGCAGCGTTATTTTCACCCTTCCCATTCATTGTCAGGTTTGCGTCGCGAAGATTTTGGCTGAGGCTATATTAAAGGATTTACGGTATGCCCTGCAATGCATTCGACTCACGGCGAGCGTGGAGAGACGGTGCGCCGCTGCCTCCCACAAGCTCTCGAAACTCTTTTAAACTGAATGTTGTCCATCTAAAATAAAGACAGATTCAGCAACTGCATAGCTTATTTCTCGCATAAAATGTTTTCAGAAACACCTTTCGGTGAACTATTGTCGTAAAATAAGAGAAAGTTTCCAAACGAGCCGCCATGTTGGTCGGTTTGAAATCCGGGAGCAGACAGCGCAGCAGTGAAGGCGATCGTCCAATCAGGTGCAGCCATGAAGTGTGCACGTGATTGTATGAAGGAGAGCGCCTGTCAATCATCTTCCTTTGTAATGTATGTAATTTAGGCCTCATTGTGAGGCTATTTTGGTGCCAATGCAATTTCTTTTTGATGTGTAGGCCTTCATGAATAATTTCAAATAGCCTACCTATCCATGTGTTGAGTCAATGTTTGCCTTTTCAGTCCGAAAGTGTAATCCGGACCCCTGAGGTCTCACTTGAAAAAAATCTGGCCCCCTGTCCAATTTCACCCTGGCATCCCTGATCGAGATGGCCAAGCTGACATTGTTAAACTGATTGACAGCCACCTCACTCTATTTTCCGACACTCCTACCTGCACTACTGTTCTATCTCATGATATTGATGTCGGTCACCACCCCACAATCAAGCAACATGCCTACCGTGTCAACCCCACCAAGCGCTCCCTCTTTAAAAAGGAGGTTGACTATCAATTGGAAAATGGTTTAGCTGTGCCCAGCTCAAGCGCATGGAGTTCCCCCTGTCTGCTTGTTCCCAAACCTGATCAGACATCACAGTTCTGTACAGATTTTAGAAAAGTGAATAATGTCACCCAGCCAGACTCCTATCCTCTTCCCCGCATGGAAGACTGTGTTGACAGAGTCGGTTCGGAGTTTATGCCGAAACTTTGCTGATGTAGCCGCCCCTCTCACAAGTCTGACTAGTGTTAAAAAAAACGTTTGTTTGGACCAATGCCTGTGGTGTCGCTTTTCGTTCCTGTAAAGCTCTCCTCTGCAGCACGCCTGTCCTGGCAGCCCCAAACTTCACTCCCCCGTTTAAGTTGGAGGTGGATGCCAGCGCCAGTGGGGCCGGAGCTGTGTTGCTGCATGAGAAAGGGATCGTTCACCCCATTTGTTATTTTTCCAAAAAGTTCAGTGTTCCCCAACTTAACTACAGCACCACAGAGAAGGAGGTTCTCTCGCTGCTGCTGGCGTTACAGTATTTCGAGGTGTATCTTGGTTCCAGTTCTTTACCTGTTTTAGTGTTTACCGACCACAACCCGCTCGTTTTCCTGAACCAGATGCGGAATGCGAACCAGCGTTTGATGAGGTGGTCTCTGTTAGTGCAGGGTTTCAACTTAGAAATCCGTCACAAAAAGGAAACTGAAAATGTTATGGCCGACGCTCTTTCTCGTGTCTCCCAGTCCTGAGCAAACTTTTTGTGGTAGATGTTCCTTTTAGGAAGGGGGGTGTTACGGCCCCCAGCCTATAGATTTCGCATTTAGGCCCGAGTGAGCGCTCCTGTTTTTTTTGTCCAGCTCTGCTTGATTTACAGGTCCCGCCTCCTGCCGCCAGCCATTGGTTCTCCGCAGCTGCAGCCAATGAGCCTGGCGAGCGGCCCAGTTTGAAAAGGCAGTGCTCTTCAGACAACATACGAGGGCTTTCACTGTGCTTCTCGTGCTTTCCTCCTCGTGCTGTTGATCTGAGTGTACTTTGAATGGTGTCTAGTTCCCCTGCTAGTCGTGTTTGGTTATTGGTTGTGTGTGAGTTAGCTGACCCTTTTTGCCGTGCTTCGGCACCATTCTAAGTTATTTACATTTTTGCCTTTAATGTTTATTTTGGTAGGAAGCAGTAAGGGTGTAACTGCCATTTATTTTCATTCCCCATTTTCTCCTGTTTTTGTTAGTTTAGGAAGTTAGGCTTAGACCTTGTCATTAGGGTCCAAGCGCCGACAACGTCGGGCTGCGAAGCCCTATTGTTTCTGTAGTGTTTATTAGGGCCCGAGCGCCGACAACGTCGGGCTGCGAAGCCCTATTGTTTTTCGGAAGCCCTATTGTTTTTCGAATGTTTATTATTCTTTTACGAGTTCGACCTGCGTTTTGGGGGCCTGAGCGTGAAAAAAAACTAAAGAAAATTGGAGTGTCTATAGGGTCTGGCGAAAAATTTGAGAATTTGGCGTCTTCGCATTCGGCCACGAAAAAGTTGCTCGCTAGCGCCACCTAGAGTGGAGAATCGCAAGCCCCGCCGCACCGTAACTCCGATTGACATGAAACTTTGCACACATGTGCAAACAAGTGTCCTCTACAAAAAAATCCTCTTGGAGTACCAAAGTCCGCCCGAAATTTTCCGCCATCTTGGATTTTATGAAAAACAGGAAGTTGCGCATTTCTCGGAAACCGTTGGTCCGATTTGGACGAAATTCACATACTCTTTAGACCTAGCTGAGGGGGTGTTCCAAAAAGGTTTCGAAAGTATGCATGTTATCAGAAGATATCGGCCAATGAACATTAGAGGGTGGGGCTACCAAAATGCAATTAGCATAACTCTATAACCTTTGCCCCAAAAATTCCGAAACTCGAAAACTATGTTGCCATAGCTTCAAAGAACACACATGTCAAGTTTCATCAAAATTGGGTAATGTTTGGCGCTGGCACAAATTTCCAAAAAGTGCCATTTTTGGCCGTTTTTGGCTGTTTTTGGCCGTACAAAATCAAAAACTGACTATACCGTTGATCTGATCGATTCCAAAATTTGATATGTTGTTGGAAAGGCCTTAAGGACAAAAAGTTAGTCAAAGATGCTCCAAAAGTCTAGGGGCGTGGCCACGGCAGCGCCATGACTGCGCTACTATTTTCAACCTTCGCCATTGGCATTAAAGCTGTTATAACTTCACCGTTTCTACTCCGATCTGCTCCAAAATATTCATGCTTGTTAAGAGTCACGTCCTGAACACAACTGTACTGCAATTTTAACTCACAGGTAGAGCGACCTAATGGCGACATGAAATGTGACTGATTTTATGCCCTTATTCTCAGCAATAGCCCCCCCTCTAGGTTGAGTGTACACGCATGAAATATTTTTCCTAGATAGCCCAAGTGGAGATGTACAAAAAAGACTCTCGGACCCACCGCCTAAAGTCATCATAAAGTGGGTAAAAAAAAATGTTTTCAGCCAAGTGTGTAAATCAGTAAGGTTTTCACTCAATCCTCACTCAGGGAGCATAGGGGGGAGAGACACAGGCGCACAGCGACCACCAGATGGAGTCAGAGAGAGAACAATCAGTGACACACGGAGAACTGTGAATCTCACATGCAGCTGCAGTCTGCCTCACACCAGATCAACAGTCATGCCACTTTTAATTCCTTTTTTTAATTCCTCTCATTTCAGCCTGGACACAAAGGGAGGAGGAGAGATGGCACATATCTCCACATGCACCTCACACAGCTGTCACTTGAACTCTGCCATAAACATTATAACTTCAGTGTTTGTTCTCTGATCTGCTCCAAACTTTCCACACTTGATAAGACTTCCTTCCTGAACACATCTGCACTTTGATATTTACTCACAGTCAGAGCGCCACCTACTGGTGACAGGAAATGTCATTGATTTAGTCACTTTTTCCAAGTTAAAGCCGCACCTGATTTTTTTTATATCTAATTCCTCTCATTTCAGCCTGGACACAAAGGGAGGAGGAGAGGTGGCACACTTCACATGCACCACACACAGCTGTCAGTTGAGCTCTGCCATAAACATCCAAACTATTATAACTTCAGTGTTTCTTCTCTGATCTGCTCCAAACTTTGCATACTTGATTAGAGTTCCTTCCTGAACACATCTGCACTTTGATATTCACTCACAGTCAGAGCGCCACCTACTGGCGACAGGAAATGTCATTGATGTTGTGACTTTTTCCAAGTTAAAGCCACACCTGATTTTTTTTATAACTAATTCCTCTCATTTCAGCTTGCAAGGAGGACACAGGGGGAGGAGGAGAGGTCACACTAGGGGGAGGAGGAGAGATGTCAGGAAGGCATGAACATGTGTGTGTGAGCTCTGTGAGTGAAATGTAGTTTCACTTTGGATCACAGCAGATCAACAGTCATGAATCTGTTCACACCTGCTTATGATTTCATTTATTTTCTGATTTACTCCTAACTTCACAAGCACTTGTGTCACTGTTTAAGTAGCAGTAATGATTTAGCAATGCTAGTAAATAAACCTTTTGTTGGCATTATTTTTTTATTTGAAAAACTGTATTGTTTTCATTATTTGCTGAATGTATATTATTACTAATGGTGTTGTAATGCAAGTCAATTTCTGAATGTATTTTATTATTAAAGATGTTGTAATGCAAGTTCATAAACCAACTTTTACCCTCCTCATGTAACAGCAATAATAGTATTCTGGAAGCAGGACACCACAGGGAATCGAACTCCATCTCAGCAAACAAGGAGTACCATGACCAGTGCCTTTTGTTTTGACACTATATGTATGGAAAAGCAAAACGTACATTTGCATCAGCATATACGTGTATATTTTTGCAATTATAACTTTAATTTTAGATAATGCAACAGTTAAATGCTGATGTTAATGCAGGAAGAGAAGCCTAAACAATGTTGTCAAATGAAATCACTCAATGAAACAATATTAATGATAAAAAAAAAAACACCTTTATTTATTTAGCACAATTAATAACAAAAGCTTACAAAGTGTTTTGATGGCTTAAAGCTGGACAGAAAGTAGCAGTTACACAAAAATCATAACATAACTAAAATATGGAAAAAATACAGTTATTAATGTACTTTAAGCAGGAACATCAAAAAATGTAACCAAAACATGACTACTAAAATACATTAATTACATCCACAAATAATGTTATACATCTTGTACTTTACATCATAAGAATATAAATAATAATAATAACTTTATTTATATAGCAAATTACAAAATACAAGTTCATAAAGTGAGTTGAATTAAATACAAATATAAAAAATACAATTAAACAGCAACAATACAACCGTACAATTACCTCATCCTGATGGTCGTTTACATCCCCAGATGTGTCTTTTGTAACACCTGAAAGAAAGATGACAACAAACACAGCCACAATACCTGAAAGAAAGATGAACTGCAGGTCACTTCATTCAACACTGCAGAGATAAAGGATTCATTGTGATGTGAATCCTCTATTTCTGCGCCATGAGCCACTACAACACACCACATTAGCTGAATGGACTTACAAATGTGCACGTTTAAATGAAGAAATGATGCCCTCGTGGTCACTAAAATAAGTTGGAGTCACTACTGCATCTACTCCATACACTTTGGTTTTGACATAAACGTGATCAATTAGAGATCCTTTCTCAGTTGTGGCTTCAGTCACAAGCTGAGTGTAGCCTTTGTCAGTTAGAAGTTGGCAGATAGTTGATGATTTCAAGATGTCATCATTGAAATCTCCCATGACTGCAATAGTGTTACCTTTTGAATTTAGCCAATCAATTAACTTGACTAGATGTTCTTTGAATAAACTCATGGGATATGATGGTGGTCTGTAGATGATCGTGACAAATATATCATCAGTCAAACACTTGAACACTAAACATTCTATATTTACTTGTGGCACTTTGATTATGTCAAAGGCCACATTGTCTGCTATATACACCCCAACTCCTCCATGTTCTTGTCCTTGCAGTGCAACCAAGGCTGGATCGTTGCTGCTATAAGCTAAACTGCGAGGAGAACTATGGAAAGTAAATCCATCAATGTCTAATGTTTGGTTTGGAGGAGAAGCGGGAAGCCATGTTTCTGTAACAGCAATACAGTTAAGCTGCAAATGCTGTGTACAGGATGCCAGATCTGATTTGTGTCGAGATAAACTTTGGACGTTCATCAAGAACACATTGAAAGAGTGTGGATTTAATTTGGCCCCTCTTTCAGTTATGAATTTTGGCATGTTTTCAATGACATCCTTGATGTCAGCTTTACAGTAAATTACTTTCTCCTCAAATTGTTGAAAACCATCCTGACAAACTTCTAACACGACTCAATGCCACATAAGCTTGTCCTGCAGAAAAAATGCTTTCCAGGCACACTACAGCTCTGTCTACAGTCATTCCTTGAACCTTGTGTACTGTGCAAGCCCACGCCAGTCGTAGTGGAAACTGTCGCCTCATTCCACCTTTGTTTGTAACTCTTTCCTCCTCTGGGACAATGCCTACAGAATCAACCAATTGTGGAGGAACACCTACTGCTTGTCTCCTCCTCTGCTGACCCACGACATCATAATCAAACTTTACAAACACCTTAGGAGGAAAGTTGCTTGTCTCACTACGAACAATGTGGGTTACAGTTCCACAAACTCCATTAACTAGACCATCACTAACGTCTATGTTCTTACACAACATCACACGCGCATCTTTACCCAACAACAACTTTTCTGACAAACAAGTATTGTAAGTTGTTGCATGATGTCCTGTCTTCAACTCCAGTTTGCCTGTTTTATTATTGGTGAAGTAGTCCTGAGCATCTATCTGCACATACTCAGGACACGTGGTGAACAGATGCTGGATGTTGTGCGCATTTACTTGTCTGTTTGTTGGAAATATGTGTAAAGCTGAGCTGACTTGATCGGTTTCACAATTTTTCAAAATGCATCAGTTTCTAACATGGGAGTCCCCTTTAAATGAGTTCTTACTCTGTTCAACAACTGAGCAAACACTTGGTCTTTCTGTCGAACTATTTGTGTCAGTTCCACAACACTAAATAAAGTGGACCACAAATCAACTCCTACAGCATCAATGTACAACGGTTTCCCTTTTACTGGAGGCAATTGGTAAAAATCTCCAACAGCTATAACGCTGACATTACCAAAAGAGGAGAAGTCACCAGTCTGTTTGATTTGCCTCAATCTACCATGAATGTATGACAGCAGGTTATGATCTACCATAGATATCTCATCAATGATCAATATCTGGAGATCAACGTATTTAGCACGAAGAGAACTGAGTTTCTCCTCGCCCAAAGGAGTGTATGGTAAGCGCACATCCTTTCCAATGCTAAATGTGGTGTGTATTGTTGATGCATGCAAATTGTATGCAGCGATGCCTGTAGGAGCTGTCAACAAGACGCAAATGTTGTCAGGATTACGGCACGTTGTTGACAATAATCTCATTGACTCGTACTGAATAGCCTTTATTAAATGGCTTTTTCCTGTCCCTGCTCCTCCTGTGATAAACACATGCAAAGGATCAGGGTTCTTCCCGTTTACCTTCTGTAAACACCAGTGCCTGACTTGATAAAATACAGACTGCTGTGTCTCATTGAGAGACCTCAGCAGAACCATACCATCACTTCTGCACATGATGTTGTTACGCTTTTCTAAATGCGCAACCTGTGCCCTACTTGCAGCTTAATCAGGAATAGTTTCCTGATGTCCTTCTTCTACCTCCTCAGTCTCTCTACGCTGCTGCTCACACTCTAACCTCTCTACTTCATTCTCCGGACACAGCTCAGCCCACGCATCTTCGACTACACCATTTGTACCAATGGAATTTTGAATATTATCCAGTTCATCTCCTTGAATTTCAAATTTGCCTCTGTTCACATCCACCACTAGTTTGACTGAATTACTTGAGCCATCACTAAACGTCACATGAGCAGTTCTGTAAAACTGCTCAAATGTTTCAAAGTTTTGAGGTTTTAGCTGGACATCTACACAATAAGGCAGAAACAGCTGCAGAACACTTTGGTAGAACAATTCTGGATTCTTTGTCTCTGAGAAGCGTGCGTAACGAACTACTGCAGGTTGTGTTCGTGTTCTTTTAGTGACAAAACCACAATTATTTTGTAGAGGAATCTGGGTCTTGGATTTCTCATTTTTAGACAGTATCCGATATTCAGATGCAAAGGTTGCCAAACACATCGGATTAAAGGTTCTGTCGTTTGGCCTGTTCTTATACCTGTCAACTAAACTAATCATCCACATGTCGTCACTACTGACATTGCCAGATGATGCTTTTTGCCTTAATACACTAATAGGCAGACTCATTCTAACATAATTATCCCCTGTTGGGACAAAGACCACTTTCCGAGAACACTCCTTCAGACGCATGTTAGTGACTCTGTAGACTGCTTTCTGAGCACACACATCTCTGTTATGCAAATACAGGCTATATAGGCTGCCTTTTCATTACAACATGGGTCTTTCGTGCCAGGCATTTGTATGCAGCTTCAAAAACTTCTTGACTGATGCCTACTTCATCAAACAAATGTGTGATACTCTCATAGGTGACAGCCTCGTTTGACAGAGCTTTCTTAATTGATTTCAAGATTTTTGATGCGAGCTCTTTCTTCTCCTTACTAGAGAGTTTTGAAGATGATTTTTCACATGTGCACATGTTGTCACCATCTTTCTGACATTTGCAACGGGCTCATCTTCTATGCTGTGACAAATAAATGTTTTGGCAGATGATGGCCTGGGAAAGTTAAAACGGCAAACCGTCTTATGCTTCCTGCAACTCTTGGAATGCCTCTTTGAATGCTGCTGCACAGTTTCCACAATTTCAGTCTTTATCTTGTGTAGGTAGTTCGCATATGACATATTCATCAATGAACTGAACTACTTCTTTATCTGTGTTAACATCAATCTGTGGGGCATTCTCAATCCAAAAGAGACAATGCACATGAGGTGAACCTCGCTGCTGGAATTCCACTCGGTAAAAGTAGTCTACAATTTTACCAATTGGATGCGATGGAGACATGAGTACTTCTTTAAGGAAAATATGCCAGCGGAAGTCAAACATCCTGGCTGCATTGACAGGATTACGTCTCAGCAGGCCACATCTGTCCTCATACCCAAAACCCTCATCTGTCTCTGTTCTACCCTCTTGTCTCAAAATGCTGGAGAGAAGATTTTTCCATCGCATGTCAGCAGAAGAAAATGAGCAGAACCACGTAGGAATACCGAGCTGGCGCACACAAGCTATCAGGTCACGCTGTGCTCCTTGCCAGAAAGATGGGGTACCTCTAATAGGTTTAAGGAAACAATATCCATCATCAAACTCCAGTAATTTCTTCAATGATTCTTGGTCTTTCAATAAATTATTGACCAATTGTTTTAGACGACCTCCTTGTCCTTTTCCTTAAAGCGATCGACACTTTGGAAACTACTTGTTGTACCTCAGACATGTATTGAGCATAGAATATATATTCTACATTTCTAGCAAACCTGCCATTTGCATTTAATATTCTGTTATTGAAGTAGCGTGCCAAAGTCAAGCGATGCGGTCGTTGTTGATTGTATGTATTGCATCCTTGTGGAAACAATACTGGGAAGGATTTTGCTTCATTTTCATGATCAGACAGCAGTTTGACAGGACTGTTTCCTTCTCCAGGAGCTAGATTCAGTATGCCATCAAAATACTGATCCAAGACTTCCTGACCAATATCAACAGGCATCAGACAGGTATCCTGGAAAATACAGTGTTGCTGTCGATCATGCAAAAGCTCCTCTTCCCCATCTGGAGATGTTTCAAGTACTGCTGTATCATCTTCACCACCCTTCTTTACAACATCATCAGGTTCTTTAGCCAACACATTGAGCCACTCTTCATTGAAGTTAATATCCTCGTAAAGAGGATTGGTTTGCTTTAAAACGCCTAATGCTTGCCTAACATGCATAGCATCTCACTGTTACAGAAATCAACCCAGCTGCGTGGGTACACGATCAGCATTCACATACAGCAGCACATGAACAAACGGACTCGGCGGTCCGCGATCAGAACTTAAAACACATTAACAAGAATTACAAGCATGTCCTACACTATCGAATCTCTGCTTCTGCCCAGACAAATAGCCTCTTACTTTTGTCGATGTGAAATGCGTCGATGTGAGGTTTCCGTCCCGTGCGTTGATGGCGTTTCTTTACGCCGGCAGCGGACGGTAGTTTGCGAGCGCTGGTTCAGCGCCGGATCCAATAAGTTGAAGAAAACCGTTCGTATTTCTTCCTTCTGCAGGAACAATCGCGTGGCTCGGCGATTTAGTCAGCTGATTTCAGACAAAGACGGGTCGAGTTATCCGTTCTGCTGGCAGCTGGGACGAAGAAAGTTTCTTCTTACCGCGGGGAACGGGAGAGTCGCGCTGTCGCGGTGGTCTCCTCGGGATCCAAAAATGATAAACAAAAGAAAAATGAAACGAGTAGAGAAAAAGAGGGGAAAACAGTCTGTTGCTCGTCCAGCGAGTTTGGGGGAAAGACTGCGGCCTAGGACAAAGGGAAACGCTGCAGACGTGATCTTCACCTCCTGGCATAACGCGAGTTACTTTGGAGAGAGGAAGTTTTTCTGGTGGCCGCGGGATTTATAGCTTACAGCTGGTCCGGGGGACCCCCTGGAGTCCCATGCAGTTCGCAGCCAATGGAGTGCCAGCTGTGTGACGTCAGATCTCGTGACCAGGTGGAGGTGACACTAAAATGGTGGTTGTAGTTTTTTATCTCCTTTGTCCCATTGTCTGGCCGCATTCTGTAGGCCTAACGGTTAGGTCCCAACAATAACATAATGCATCTAAAATATGACTATAATCTTACCTTCGGCCATCGGCTGCATGCACTTCTGATGAGCTCACCAAAGTCCTCCCCTGCCTGCTCAACAGTCCTGCTGGCCGTCAGGTTGTTGCTGGGGGCAAGAACACAGACAACATCAGGTGTACATGGCACAACAGCACTCACCAACTCAGCCTTCAGGTCCCTCGCACAGGCCCCCGGCGTCGCCATGGCACCAAAGGAAAGGCATCCCTCTGGCATCCTGACGAACCCGGCCACGACGCTGCGGAGATGGGAGTCACCGACAAGAAGAACAAACTGGAACGACACAATGAATAATTATAATCATGCAAATAAAATTATGATCAACATTAAACATCATGTGTTTAATAACTTCCAAAACAACAATACCTTTTTGTCTGGAGACTCCGGCGGGATGACCAACTTGTGGCTCCGGCCGGTGACGAAGTTGGCCATCTTTTCACAGCATGGTGCGCACCCGTCCCCATGGCTGATGATATGAAACCCAAACACTTTGTGTAACTATTACATCAACAATACAAATGATTTGTCATTATTCAATAACATAGGAAGAATATCTATTTCTATCAACTGTACAACTATACTGAAACATTTCATTTAAAATAAAAGCATGTATTCATTCATAATAAAATGTGACTACATACTGTCCACCATGCTGGTCGCAGTCACCAGAAACTTGTCCTTGGCAAGCTGCGTCTCCCTCACCTTCTTGGATGCAATCGACCTGGCACGAACCTTCCCACGAGGCATACCTACAACCGAGAGTCACACAAGACAAAAAGGTTATCAGGTACACAGATTGAAGATATTGAAGCAATAACATGTCATAATAACTTCAACTCAACTCACAAATTAAAACACAACACATTTGAATAAACCTTCTACAACACAGCTCAAAAATTATCAAGAATACTATACTGACCCTACACAAACTTTCATTTAGTAATTCTTACATTAATATCCAGTACCACACTTTTCAAAAACCATATGTGCTTCAAGTTATTTTACCAAAGACACAAATACACTAAACTGTCCATCAAATTACTTACTCTAACTCGATATGACATAACACTCTAACAATAACTGCTTGTTTAATTTACTAATTACTACAAAATACTGCAACTACTTAAATAAACTACATACCATTTGCTTATTTGTAATGGATTAATTCACCAATTACAACAGAAACCCTCTGCCTAATTTCTTTTATATAATCTCCTACTATGGTCATAACTTCTTTGATATATACAATAAACCACTACTTCTACTCATTCTTACTAACACTTTTAAATTCTAATATATCTCATAACTCAACTCCACTATCATGACAAATGTATTCACCTTAAATATTAAAAACCTTTCTCTAATCCCCATCTTTCATTCAAACACAAAACAAACCAAACTTAATTCAAGAGCACACTGTTTAATAAATTACATTCAATTACAAAATTGACTGACACATCACTGCAATAAATATACTTAACAACTGCAAACACATCTATAAATACAAAAAAAATACAACCACACACCCACCACCAAAATACACATAGCAACTTTCACAAATTAAAATACTAACATGCGGACCACACTGTCGTCATCAACCACCTCCTCCACCTCCTCAACCACCTCCTTCTCCTTCTCGTCCCCCTCTGACACACATGATAACATCTTTGTGTCCTCCTCTGGACCCTCGCCCACACCGTCACAAAGTGACGCCTCCAGGCCGCTGCCTGCCATCAACAGCTCTTGATCGCTGATATCTGCAAAACATTAACATTAAATCAATATCACAAAATAAATACATACAATAAGGAAAACCTTCCAATCCAAACCTCACAAAAATAAACAACTCACCAGTGTACACACATCTAAGTAATATATATTAACAATTTTAAATTATAAAAAAACCTCTTAGACTACTATATCCTGAAACATATTATTCCAACAACTAAACCACTTACATTAAAAACCTTTATCTAAATATTACATTCATTAACAATCATTAAATCACTTACAATCATCAGACAGGGCTGAAATCCCCTCGGCCCCCAACTCCACCACACTCCTTGACAGTAACATGCTTTTGAGAGCAGCAACCTCCTTTAAGGTGGCGTCGCGCTCCTCCGTGACCCGTGCAGCAACTGAATCTGCCACCACCCGCATCCGACCCAGCTTCCTACAACTCTCATGAACACGCGCCAGTTCTTTCTGCAGACACTTCTGTTGCTTTTTCAAAGCAACATGTCGACGAACATGCCGCACCATAATATGGCACGCCAGCAGAGTGGTCTCACACACCCTGTTATTAACATAGGCGCGGGAGTATTCGTCCTCGCCAGATATCGCCTGAAAATGCAAAAAAAAAAAAAAGGAGCTGAAATACGCATTCAACATCTCACTAGAAACAACAAAATAAATATACTTACACAAACCGCCATTGCTGCCTCTCGAAAGGCCAAGTACTCATCCTCCTCAATGAACGGCAACTTTCTGGGCGACTGTTCTGCCATCGTTCTTCTTCCAAAGAAACAACATCGTAATTACATTACTACACACAGACAAAACTGCACTCAATACAAAAATACATCCTTCACAAATGACAAAAATCAACACTGCAAATACACTCACTTAACTCTTGTATCTTCACAAAATGTGAAACTGCTACACTAACAGCACCTTTTATCCACATTAACCCGTAGCTTAACCCCTCCCACATTCCCCTCACAGACACTATTGGCTATCATTAAAGTACCACCGCTAAATCTCTCCAATAAAAACGAACCACTAAACCTTACTCCCTAATTTATGTCAAACATTCATTGACCCATGTCTGACTACAAAATACAAAGGTTACACAATTTTAACCCTACAAAAATGACCTTTACACACTAAATCTTGCTAACAGTAAATTACATAAAAGCCAACTCACAACTAAAAACCCATGTATGTACCTTATAACATTTATTCTTTGAAATCCTCCATCTATCTTCAGTTCAAATCCCTCAATGCTGCCCTGACACTAACAACTATTATACTTGTACAAAAATGCATTAACCTAAATCACAATTGCTAAGTATCATTACACAAAATGTACATTTGTATATCATGCTGTCTTACATGCAAGATTATAAAATAATCAGTGATCATCATGTTAACATGCATGAGCAACAAACAACTGGCAGTCTAGCAAATACTTAAACAAATATTTATGACACAAACCATTCTTCATACATCCTTGTACATTAATTAACAACATAAATCAGCACAACTTTACAATCCAATTTCCCAAGAATTAATCCTTCAAAAAAAACCTCAAACCCACAGCAACTTTGGCTCCCAGCATATAAAAACAAGTCTGCAAGACAACAGACATGCTGGAGCCAATACTTAACACTAAAATACACCTCAGACAGTCACTCAGACTACTCTAAATTGTTTCCCAAAAACAACCTGCCTAGCCAATTGAACTACACAACTACAACCATTGCAAAGATCTTTTATCCACTCAACAGACAATACTCCACACATACACCACCCATTTAAAACAAAAGCAACCAATTGACTTGAGACAACTTTTCAACAAAAGAACAGACACACCCTGCATCACTCATTTACATTTCTATCAATGAGATAATCACCTACATCCTAAATCCTACATCTAATGAAAGTCACCAATACTACACTTAAAACTTCTTCAACCAAACAACCATTACAACATTTAAATCACAACTTGACCTACTGATTATAAAAAATATACAATTCAAAACCCATTACAAAATTAAAACACTACTCTACAATGCAGATAAATGAACACATTCTCATTCTTTTATGAACAAAACAATATACAATAAGTTGTACACAAAAACTTAAATACTTATCATGGAGCATATCACAAACATTGTAACATTATCTGTTCCATTTCTTATTTACAACTAAAGTCATCTTTTGAACTGCTTTTCAGTGACAAGAAAATATTTATTTTTTGTGTAATTAACAAATATTTACAAAGTTACAATAACTATTGACAAGTGGGTGTTCTTAACATGTAGAACTATTTACAAAAGATCATCAGAAATAACTTTTTACAGAGAACATACAGTATTGACTGAGCAGGAGTCCCTGGTGGTGCTGCTGGACTGGATGGGATGCTAAGGACCCTGGACTCGACCCTGTCCACCACATCGTCCATCATCGGGGTTTGCAGGGCTGATGCAATCGACGGATGCCATGTCACTAAAATGTTTAAAAGAGAGGCAAGAATAAAATATTGAATTAAGTCGGGGTTATTTACAGGGTTCGTACACATTTTACTATTCAA
>NC_139938.1:180000-185000 GCF_963514095.1 Eutrigla gurnardus | reverse complement strand
ACACCGCTCCTGTGGCCATAAATGGCTGACAGGTATGCTGCCAGGAACCCAAAGAACCTATACCGGGTCTTTGGGTCCCTGGGAGCGGCCTTCTTTATGTCCTCTGTAATGAGAGTCAAAGAGAGAAGACAACAGTTACACTTGAAGCTTTTAGACACTGAAAAAAAGGTGTGTGTCTGTGTGTGTGAGAGAGAGAGAGAGAGAGAGAGAGAGAGTGAGGGAGGCAGTACAGACTCACCCAGGAGCTCAGGTATTTTGGCCCTGGCCAGGATCCTGCACCGGCCCAGGTCCTCCCGGGACACCAGCCTCTCCTGTTTCCCCTGTTTGACAAGGGACTGGTGCCCCTGTATGGTCCTGCCAAGGTCTCTGTATAATTTTCTGAGCTCCCTGGCAAGGACCTCGAGCTGGCCCTGCGACAGCCTTGAGTGTTTGGGGGGGGTGTCATAGTAAAACTCCATGAAGGAGATGGCCTGGCCCACATAGAGGGACACCGTTGTGGGGGCCAGGCCAACGCTCCTCAGGAAGGTAGGGTAGCTGAGGAAAGACCAGTCTGGACTTAGTCTCAGTTATATGTTTTGAGTACTTCCATCATCATCATCATCATCATCATCATCATCACCATCATCATCATATAACCTTTATTTAACTAGGCAAAAGACTTGCTGAGAAAGAACGTTCTTAACATCTGTAAATTCACTACTTACAACTTCAGCAGGGGGATGTTGTATACAAAGGCCCAGTCCCAGACTGCCAGGGAGGACCAGCCCAGGGCCAGGAATTTTACAAACACCTTGGCCCTGCTGACCTTGGACATCGCATTCTCCTGCATTTTTAAACTTCCCACTTCTTTTCCTCAGAAAGTAGCCAGAAATGAGAGGTCAGAATGGGTTACTCACTGGAATTACCAAGAGTATACTGTATTTGTGTTGGTAACTAAGTGCAGAAATGTACACTGATGGAAAGACACTGGTAGTTAATAGCAACATAATTCTTTATTACCTTTTTATATATATATATAAACAAGTAGGCAGATTTTTACTAATACATGCAGTCATGTGTGTATCACTTTGTGGTAAAAGTTGACCAGTGGCAGAAGATAAGTATAATTTCTGATATGCAGTAGAAGTATGAATTAGCATGAAATGGAAATACTCAAGTAAAAGTAACTTAATGATGTAAACACGCTTAGTTTTTGTAGTTGCACCACTGTTTTACCGATGTCTGTTAAGTGGTTGGTCAAAGTAATTACTGTGCATCTTCTTACCCTCTTTCTAAACCTCCGGGTTTTGAGCTCCACAAACGCGGCACACACAGCACTCAGGTAACTGTGTTGATGGTAAAAAGTGACACGTCCAGAGACTGAACACAAGGAACATGGCATCAGTTTGGATGGCAAAAATATTCTACACATAAATATATCTGTTGTGTTTGTCTGTGGACCCGGACTGAGAGACCAGAGGCTGAGCGGCAGGTTTAAAGTGTTTATTTACAAAAGGTAATACATGTACACCTTATTAGACAGGAACAGACGTACACCTGGAAACCTGGAAAGGAAGGAAGTTGTGTTTGGGGGCAATTTGGTTAGCATGTGTGATATCAGAGCCTCTCCAGAGGCTCTGATATCACACAGGCTTTAAGCCCCCACGCCACGTCAAAGCAGTGCCCATGTGGAGGAAAAAAAATTGAACACAAACTTGGAACAAAAGAACAAAACAACAAACAAGCAAACTTTCTTTTTTTGTGTGTGCAACAAGCAATTTTCTTTTTTTTTTTACAACAAACAACAAGCAAACTTTCTTTTTTTTGTGTGCAACAAGCACTTTTTTTTGTGTGTGCAACAAGCAAACTTTTTTTTGCGTGTGCAACAAGCACTTTTTTTTTTTACAACAAACAACAAGAAACCCTAACAATTAGCTTTCCCCCTTGATGCCCTCGCCCTCCTCGGGTATTTCTTGGGGGAGAGCCCAAGCCTTCGCTTCACTCTATTGGCCATTGTCTGGCTTGCAGAAGCCTTCTTCTTGCGTGGTGTCAGCTTCAGAATAAAGAACAGGTACACATGAGCTTACTGAATTTGGACTGTGGTGTGATAGCAATTGTAAGGTTTTAACTTACTCTTGTCTCCTCCATTTGAGCCATCCCGGAGGTGGTGGCCGCAGCGGTGGAGGGCTCCGAGCTGGAGGCAGCAGCGGTGGAGGGCTCCGAGCTGGAGGCAGCAGCGGTGGAGGTGGAGGGTTCTGCAGAAGCAGATGAGAGCGCTGTTTGTCCGCTTTTTAGGGAGAGACAGACAAACAGCTCTCTCATCTGCTTGGCCCTTGTCAGGGTGTTATTGAGGGCGTAGAATCACATGAAGTTTGCCACATTACGCCTCACTTCTGCATCGTTGGATTCAAAGTTCTGCAAAAACAGAAAATGAGGCATTAATGAACAAGTGCACCAAAATTGACCAATTCCTCAGGACGTGTTTTTGATACCCACATAGGTCGCCACCGCCGACCGGAGGTCCATGAAAGACGGCGCTCCCGCCAGGCCCATATCCTTCCATGCAAAACGGAAGTATTTCACCAGGTCTTTAGCCTCGCCGCGGCCGAGGGAAGAAAAGAAAAAGGGGTTTGTCGGCACAGCCCTTTTCTGGAGCCGGAGCCACTCCGTGCACCAGGAGTACTCTTCCGGCTCCAGATAGAGCTGTGCCACCCCAAACTTCCTTACTGTCTTGTGTTCCAAGACCTGCAGAAGACAACGTATGACCGATTGGTAAGTTTGGAACAGAAACACAAACTGACTAAATGTCGGGAAAGGGATTAAAACGATACTTTCATTTATGAGGTAGCCTGCAGTCTCAACCCCGATGGCGTCCTTAACCTCCTTGACCCGCATTTTGGGACGCCGCTCCTGTGGCCATAGATGGCCCCGAAGTAGGCCGCCAGGTACCCAAAGAACCGGTAGCGGGTCTTTGGGTCCCTTGGGGCCGCACTTTTTATGTCCTCTGTAATGATAGTCAAAGAGAGAAGACAACAGTTACACTTGAAGCTTTTAGACACTGAAAAAAAGGTGTGTGAGAAAGAGAGAGAGAGAGAGGCAGTACAGACTCACCCAGGAGCTCGGGGATCTTGGCCCTGGCCAGGACCCGGCACTGCCCCAGGTCCTCCCTGGACACCAGCCTCTGCTGCTTGCCCTGTTTCACCAGAGACTGGTGCCCATGTATGGTCCTGCCCAGGTCCCGGTACAGCTTCCTCAGCTCCCTGGTGAGCACTGTCAGCTGCCCCTGGGTCAGCCGACAGTGCTTGGGTGGGGTGTCGAAGAAGAACTCCATGAAGGAGATGGCCTGGCCCACATAGAGGGACACAGTTGTTGGGGCCAGGCCAACGCTCCTCAGGAAGGCAGGGTAGCTGAAGAAAGACCAGTCTGGACTTAGTCTCAGTCTCAGTTATATGTTTTGAATACTTCCATCATCACCATCATCATCAAACCTTTATTTAATTAGGCAAAAGACTTGCTAAGAAAGAACATTCTTAACATCTATAAATTCACTACTTACAACTTGAGCAGGGAGATGTTGTAGACAAAAGCCCAGTCCCAAACGCTCACGGAGGACCACCCCAGGGCAAGAAATTTGATGAAGACCTTGGTCCGGCTTATCTTTGACATGGCGTTCTCCTGCATCTTAGCTGTCCCCTCGGGGCAGAACACAAACGCTGCATACTCCTCCATGTATGCGTCTGTAAAGATGCAACACATGATGATGAAAGCTGCATGAACACACTTCACACACCTGCACAAATACACAATGTGTTCATTCTTACCCATGGAGGTCCCAAAGGTAATGCTCTGGGTCAGGGAGCCCTTGCTCTTCCCCGCAAAGTAGGGGGCCATGGCCCGAAAAATCTTTTTTTTAATTTTCGGACCATCCGGCCCGCTCGTTGTCCTAGGAAATCAAAACAACAATCAATAACGCCTCTACTACATGATCACATGTGCTCATTGGTTATACGCTTGTTAAAGATTTGTAAAATTATCGGTGAACTAATCCATCTCACTCACCTCATCGTCGCTCGCCTCCGTCTCTGAAGACGCCCGCTTCGCTTTCTTCTTCTGCCGGTAGAGAGACAATCAATAAGACGAGATGATAAACTCTAAATGTAAAGTGTATGTTATGATTCAGCACTAAAAATAAAACTTAATTGAACTGAATTGAATTGGGTTACATACTTTTTGCAAAATGATTATGACACTGAATTAAACATCTATCATCTTCTCACCTGAGGGGCAGAGGAAGGAGGTTCCTTGTCCCCAGCTTTCCTCTTCCTCGGGGACTGGGGGGGGACTGCTGCTGCTCCTCCTCCTCCTCCTCCTCCTCCTGCTTCTCCTCCTCCTCCTCCTGCTCCTGCTCTTCCTCCTCCTCCTCCTCCTCTTCCTCCATCTCCACCAGCTGTGGCTCCTCATCTCCCTCCTCACTGGAGGAGACTGGAAGGGGCTGGGCCAGGGGCTTGGCCCTCCTTTTTCTCTGCCCTTGCAGCTCTCTCAGCTGCCTCTGAAGAGGGAAAAACAAACAGCAAAAGAAAACAGGACTACAAATTATTGACAATGTAATGATTGAGTTATTCAAATAAATCAAACATGAATAGAATGTATAATTGCTATGTATTTTTCATTCACTCACGCAGAGGTCAGAGTTCGCCTCCCGTAACTCCGCCACTTCCTCCTCCAGCTCTCTCTTCCTCCGCCTCATGTTTTTACATGTAAGTGTTTTGCAGAGGCCGGAAACCCCCTCCTCCGGGTCCGCCTCCTCGTTCCCAACTCCCAACACCACGGGGGGAGTTGGGTTAGTGGCCCTCAAGGCCGCCAGCAGCTTGAGGTCAGCCGCCCTTTTTAGGGACCTCACCTCCCTCTGCTGCCGACTAACAGGGAGTTCAGCGTGTGTTTTGATATGTTTCTCCACATGTAAGACATATGGAGAACAGAGCGGCAGCGGGCAGCGCGTTACTAACGCCGCTACTTATAAT
>NC_139938.1:0-172500 GCF_963514095.1 Eutrigla gurnardus | reverse complement strand
CGGGAATCCCCGCAACGCGTCCGAGGGTTTACGGGTCTATGGACGGAGCCGAAGTCCGGCTTCGCTGTGCGTAATTGTGGCGTGTCGCGGACCTGGACTGGCCGGTGCTTGGGCGAGCTCCATGGGCTTTTCACACAGCCTTGTGGGCACAAGTGGCCCGAGTTCGGCCGTGTTCAGCTGTCCGTTTCCCGGCTGGTTTGCGTGCGGCGCGTCTTGGCGTTTCGCGTTCGACGGAGAGTCCGCCTGTGTGGACTCTTGTGGACCTGGGCGGGCCGGTGTTTGACCGATGTCCGCGGGCTTTTCAGCCAGCTCTGAGGGTGATAGTCCCGACAGTTCGGCTGGGTTCTTGTGTCTATTTACCTGCGGGAATCCCCGCAACGCGTCCGAGTGTTTTACGTGTGTACGGACGGAGCAGAAGTCCGGCTTCGCTGTGCGTGATTGTGGCGTGGCGCGGACCTGGACCGGCCGGTGCTTAAGTGAGCTGCACGGGCTTTTCACACAGCCTTGGGGGCACAAGTGAACCATGGTTCGGCCGTGTTCAGCTGTCTGTTTCCCGGCTGGTTTGCGTGCGGCGCGTCTTGGCGTTTCGCGTTCGACGGAGAGTCCGCCTGTGTGGACTCTTGTGGACCTGGGCGGGCCTGTGTTTTAGTGAGGACCGCGGGCTTTTCACCATGGTCTGGGGGCATCAGGGCCGAGAGTTCGGCTGGGTTCTTGTGTCTATTTACCTGCGGGAATCCCCGCGACACGTCCGAGTGTTTTACGGGTCTACGGACGGAGCAGAAGTCCGGCTTCGCGGTGCGTCATTGTGGCGTGGCGCGGAGCTGGACCGGCCGGTGCTTGGGTGAGGTGCATGGGCTTTTCACACAGCCTTGTGGGCACAAGTGGCCCGAGTTCGGCCGTGTTCAGCTGTCTGTCTCCCGGCTGGTTTGCGTGCTGCGCGTCTTGGCGTTTCGCGTTCGACGGAGAGTCCGCCTGTGTGGACTCGCGTGGGGCTGGGCGGGCCGGTGTTTGACCGATGTCCGAGGGCTTTTCAGCAAGCTCTGACGGTGAGAGTCCCGACAGTTCGGCGTGGTTGAGGTCTCTATTTAACGTCTGGATTCCCCGCAACGCGTCCGAGGGTCTACGGGTCTGCGGCGGAGCAGAAGTCCGGCTTCGCGGTGCGTGATTGTGGCGTGGCGCGGACCTGGACCGGCCGGAGCTTGACTGAGCTGCAAGGGCTTTTCGCCCGGGTCTGAGGGCACGGGTCCCGACATTCCGGCCCGGTTCGATTGCCTGTATACGGGCAGGATTCTCGGTGGCGAGTCTTGGAGGTATTTTTTTTTTTTTTCTTTCCCCCAGTCAGCCGGATGGAGCGTCAAGTGCGGTCTCTTGGCGCCATCTGCTGCCCGCTGTTGGCAATAGCGCCAGCCTGTTTCCACTCAGCATTTATTTCCCCATGGCCGGGCAAAGCTGCAGCCCTCCCTGCCTCCCTCACTCCCTTGCCGAAAATGAGTGACCTCCGTCGGATTAACCTGCAGCCATGCCCGCCTATTGACAGTGTGTGAAAGTAGGAAAAAACACAATATTAAAGTCAGACTTCCAGAGCTGGGACGCGCACTGGCACTGAGCTGTGGCCCAAAATGAGTGACCTCCGTCGGATTAACCTGCAGCCATGCCCGCCTATTGACAGTGTGTGAAAGTAGGAAAAAACACAATATTAAAGTCAGACTTCCAGAGCTGGGACGCACACTGGCACTGAGCTGTGGCCCAAAATGAGTGACCTCCGTCGGATTAACCTGCAGCCATGCCCGCCTATTGACAGTGTGTGGGAGTAGAAAAAAATATTAAAGTCAGACTTCCAGAGCTGGGGGGCGCACTGGCACTCACACTAACATGAGATATTATCCTCTTCAGAGTTCTTTTATGACTTAAATGTGTTGTTAGCTGTGGGAACATGAAGATAGAATGTATTGACAACTTACACTGTAATAGAGGTTAAAACACCAGTTTCCTGCATATAACATATCTTAAAAGCAATTGTTTGATGTTGAGACGCCATTTTGTGTTAAAAGCCACTGAACTCACACTAACATGAAATAGTATCCACTTCAGAGTGCTTTTATGACTTAAATATGTTGTTAGCTATGGGAACATGAAGATAGAATGTATTGACAACTTACACTGTAATAGAGGTTAAAACACCAGTTTCCTGCATATAACATATCTTACAAGCACTCGTTTGATATTTAGACGCCATTTTGTGTTAAAAGCCACTGAATTCACACTAACATGAAATAGTATCCGCTTCAGAGTGCTTTCATGACTTAAATGTGTTGTTAGCTGTGGGAACATGAAGATAGAAGGTATTGACAACTTACACTGTAATAGAGGTTAAAACACCAGTTTTCAGTATAACAGCTAAATAGCCTGTTTCTTGCTTAAAAGCACTCGTTTGATGTTGAGACGCCATTTTGTGTTAAAAGCCACTGAACTCACATTAACATGAAATAGTATCCACTTCAGAGTGCTTTTATGACTTAAATATGTTGTTAGCTGTGGGAACATGAAGATAGAATGTATTGACAACTTACACTGTAATAGAGGTTAAAACACCAGTTTCCTGCATATAACATATCTTACAAGCACTCGTTTGATATTTAGACGCCATTTTGTGTTAAAAGCCACTGAATTCACACTAACATGAAATAGTATCCGCTTCAGAGTGCTTTCATGACTTAAATGTGTTGTTAGCTGTGGGAACATGAAGATAGAAGGTATTGACAACTTACACTGTAATAGAGGTTAAAACACCAGTTTTCAGTATAACAGCTAAATAGCCTGTTTCTTGCTTAAAAGCACTCGTTTGATGTTGAGACGCCATTTTGTGTCAAAAGCCACTGAACTCACATTAACATGAAATAGTATCCACTTCAGAGTGCTTTTATGACTTAAATATGTTGTTAGCTGTGGGAACATGAAGATAGAATGTATTGACAACTTACATTGTAATAGGGGTTAAAACACCAGTTTCCTGCATATAACATCTTAAAAGCAATTGTTTGATGTTGAGACGCCATTTTGTGTTAAAAGCCACTGAACTCACACTAACATGAAATAGTATCCACTTCAGAGTGCTTTTATGACTTAAATATGTTGTTAGCTGTGGGAACATGAAGATAGAATGTATTGACAACTTACACTGTAATAGAGGTTAAAACACCAGTTTCCTGCATATAACATATCTTACAAGCACTCGTTTGATATTTAGACGCCATTTTGTGTTAAAAGCCACTGAATTCACACTAACATGAAATAGTATCCGCTTCAGAGTGCTTTCATGACTTAAATGTGTTGTTAGCTGTGGGAACATGAAGATAGAAGGTATTGACAACTTACACTGTAATAGAGGTTAAAACACCAGTTTTCAGTATATAACAGCTAAATAGCCTGTTTCTTGCTTAAAAGCACTCGTTTGATGTTGAGACGCCATTTTGTGTTAAAAGCCACTGAACTCACATTAACATGAAATAGTATCCACTTCAGAGTGCTTTTATGACTTAAATGTGTTGTTAGCTGTGGGAACATGAAGATAGAAGGTATTGACAACTTACACTGTAATAGAGGTTAAAACACCAGTTTCCTGCATATAACATATCAATTGTTTGATGTTGAGACGCCATTTTGTGTTAAAAGCCACTGAATTCACACTAATATGAAATAGTATCCGCTTCAGAGTGCTTTCATGACTTAAATGTGTTGTTAGCTGTGGGAACATGAAGATAGAAGGTATTGACAACTTACACTGTAATAGAGGTTAAAACACCAGTTTTCAGTATATAACAGCTAAATAGCCTGTTTCTTGCTTAAAAGCACTTGTTTGATGTTGAGACGCCATTTTGTGTTAAAAGCCACTGAACTCACATTAACATGAAATAGTATCCATTTCAGAGTGCTTTTATGACTTAAATATGTTGTTAGCTGTGGGAACATGAAGATAGAATGTATTGACAACTTACACTGTAATAGAGGTTAAAACACCAGTGTCCTGCATATAACATATCTTAAAAGCACTCGTTAAATGTTTAGACGCCATTTTGTGTTAAAAGCCACTGAACTCACATTAACATGAAATAGTATCCACTTCAGAGTGCTTTTATGACTTAAATGTGTTGTTAGCTGTGGGAACATGAAGATAGAAGGTATTGACAACTTACACTGTAATAGAGGTTAAAACACCAGTTTCCTGCATATAACATATCAATTGTTTGATGTTGAGACGCCATTTTGTGTTAAAAGCCACTGAACTCACATTAACATGAAATAGTATCCATTTCAGAGTGCTTTTATGACTTAAATATGTTGTTAGCTGTGGGAACATGAAGATAGAAGGTATTGACAACTTACACTGTAACAGAGGTTAAAACACCAGTTTTCAGCATATAACATATCTTACAAGCATTCTTTTGATATTTAGACGCCATTTTGTGTTAAAAGCCACTGAACTCACACTAACATGAGATATTATCCTCTTCAGAGTTCTTTTATGACTTAAATGTGTTGTTAGCTGTGGGACCATGAAGATAGAAGGTATTGACAACTTATACTGTAACAGAGGTTAAAACACCAGTTTTCAGTATATAACAGCTAAATAGCCTGTTTCTTGCTTAAAAGCACTCGTTTGATGTTCAGACGCCATTTTGTGTTAAAAGCCACTGAACTTACATTAACATGAAATAGTATCCACTTCAGAGTGCTTTTATGACTTAAATATGCTGTTAGCTGTGGGAACATGAAGATAGAATGTATTGACAACTTACACTGTAATAGAGGTTAAAACACCAGTTTCCTGCATATAACATATCTTAAAAGCACTCGTTTGATGTTTAGACGCCATTTTGTGTTAAAAGCCACTGAACTCACACTAACATGAGATATTATCCTCATCAGAGTTCTTTTAAGACTTAAATGTGTTGTTAGCTGTGGGAACATGAAGATAGAAGGTATTGACAACTTACACTGTAACATATGTTAAAACACCAGTTTTCAGGATATAACAGGTTAATAGCCTGTTTCTAGCTTAAAAGCACTCGTTTGATGTTCAGACGCCATTTTGTGTTAAAAGCCACTGAACTTACATTAACATGAAATAGTATCCACTTCAGTGTGCTTTTATGACTTAAATATGTTGTTAGCTGTGGGAACATGAAGATAGAATGTATTGACAACTTACACTGTAATAGAGGTTCAAACACCAGTTTCCTGCATATAACATATCTTAAAAGCACTCTTTTGATATTTAGATGCCATTTTGTGTTAAAAGCCACTGAATTCACACTAATATGAGATATTATCCACTTCAGAGTGCTTTTATGACTTAAATGTGTTGTTAGCTGTGGGAACATGAAGATAGAAGGTATTGACAACTTACACTGTAACAGATGTTAAAACACCAGTTTTCAGGATATAACAGGTTAATAGCCTGTTTCTTGTTTAAAAGCACTCGTTTGATGTTCAGACGCCATTTTGTGTTAAAAGCCACTGTATTTACATTAACATGAAATAGTATCCACTTCAGAGTGCTTTTATGACTTAAATATGCTGTTAGCTGTGGGAACATGAAGATAGAATGTATTGACAACTTACATTGTAATAGGGGTTAAAACACCAGTTTCCTGCATATAACATCTTAAAAGCAATTGTTTGATGTTGAGACGCCATTTTGTGTTAAAAGCCACTGAACTCACACTAACATGAAATAGTATCCACTTCAGAGTGCTTTTATGACTTAAATATGTTGTTAGCTGTGGGAACATGAAGATAGAATGTATTGACAACTTACACTGTCATAGAGGTTAAAACACCAGTTTCCTGCATATAACATATCTTACAAGCACTCGTTTGATATTTAGACGCCATTTTGTGTTAAAAGCCACTGAATTCACACTAACATGAAATAGTATCCGCTTCAGAGTGCTTTCATGACTTAAATGTGTTGTTAGCTGTGGGAACATGAAGATAGAAGGTATTGACAACTTACACTGTAATAGAGGTTAAAACACCAGTTTTCAGTATATAACAGCTAAATAGCCTGTTTCTTGCTTAAAAGCACTCGTTTGATGTTGAGACGCCATTTTGTGTTAAAAGCCACTGAACTCACATTAACATGAAATAGTATCCACTTCAGAGTGCTTTTATGACTTAAATGTGTTGTTAGCTGTGGGAACATGAAGATAGAAGGTATTGACAACTTACACTGTAATAGAGGTTAAAACACCAGTTTTCAGTATATAACACCTAAATAGCCTGTTTCTTGCTTAAAAGCACTCGTTTGATGTTGAGACGCCATTTTGTGTCAAAAGCCACTGAACTCACATTAACATGAAATAGTATCCACTTCAGAGTGCTTTTATGACTTAAATATGTTGTTAGCTGTGGGAACATGAAGATAGAATGTATTGACAACTTACATTGTAATAGGGGTTAAAACACCAGTTTCCTGCATATAACATCTTAAAAGCAATTGTTTGATGTTGAGACGCCATTTTGTGTTAAAAGCCACTGAACTCACACTAACATGAAATAGTATCCACTTCAGAGTGCTTTTATGACTTAAATATGTTGTTAGCTGTGGGAACATGAAGATAGAATGTATTGACAACTTACACTGTAATAGAGGTTAAAACACCAGTTTCCTGCATATAACATATCTTACAAGCACTCGTTTGATATTTAGACGCCATTTTGTGTTAAAAGCCACTGAATTCACACTAACATGAAATAGTATCCGCTTCAGAGTGCTTTCATGACTTAAATGTGTTGTTAGCTGTGGGAACATGAAGATAGAAGGTATTGACAACTTACACTGTAATAGAGGTTAAAACACCAGTTTTCAGTAACAGCTAAATAGCCTGTTTCTTGCTTAAAAGCACTCGTTTGATGTTGAGACGCCATTTTGTGTTAAAAGCCACTGAACTCACATTAACATGAAATAGTATCCACTTCAGAGTGCTTTTATGACTTAAATGTGTTGTTAGCTGTGGGAACATGAAGATAGAAGGTATTGACAACTTACACTGTAATAGAGGTTAAAACACCAGTTTCCTGCATATAACATATCAATTGTTTGATGTTGAGACGCCATTTTGTGTTAAAAGCCACTGAATTCACACTAATATGAAATAGTATCCGCTTCAGAGTGCTTTCATGACTTAAATGTGTTGTTAGCTGTGGGAACATGAAGATAGAAGGTATTGACAACTTACACTGTAATAGAGGTTAAAACACCAGTTTTCAGTATATAACAGCTAAATAGCCTGTTTCTTGCTTAAAAGCACTTGTTTGATGTTGAGACGCCATTTTGTGTTAAAAGCCACTGAACTCACATTAACATGAAATAGTATCCATTTCAGAGTGCTTTTATGACTTAAATATGTTGTTAGCTGTGGGAACATGAAGATAGAATGTATTGACAACTTACACTGTAATAGAGGTTAAAACACCAGTGTCCTGCATATAACATATCTTAAAAGCACTCGTTAAATGTTTAGACGCCATTTTGTGTTAAAAGCCACTGAACTCACATTAACATGAAATAGTATCCACTTCAGAGTGCTTTTATGACTTAAATGTGTTGTTAGCTGTGGGAACATGAAGATAGAAGGTATTGACAACTTACACTGTAATAGAGGTTAAAACACCAGTTTCCTGCATATAACATATCAATTGTTTGATGTTGAGACGCCATTTTGTGTTAAAAGCCACTGAACTCACATTAACATGAAATAGTATCCATTTCAGAGTGCTTTTATGACTTAAATATGTTGTTAGCTGTGGGAACATGAAGATAGAAGGTATTGACAACTTACACTGTAACAGAGGTTAAAACACCAGTTTTCAGCATATAACATATCTTACAAGCATTCTTTTGATATTTAGACGCCATTTTGTGTTAAAAGCCACTGAACTCACACTAACATGAGATATTATCCTCTTCAGAGTTCTTTTATGACTTAAATGTGTTGTTAGCTGTGGGACCATGAAGATAGAAGGTATTGACAACTTATACTGTAACAGAGGTTAAAACACCAGTTTTCAGTATATAACAGCTAAATAGCCTGTTTCTTGCTTAAAAGCACTCGTTTGATGTTCAGACGCCATTTTGTGTTAAAAGCCACTGAACTTACATTAACATGAAATAGTATCCACTTCAGAGTGCTTTTATGACTTAAATATGCTGTTAGCTGTGGGAACATGAAGATAGAATGTATTGACAACTTACACTGTAATAGAGGTTAAAACACCAGTTTCCTGCATATAACATATCTTAAAAGCACTCGTTTGATGTTTAGACGCCATTTTGTGTTAAAAGCCACTGAACTCACACTAACATGAGATATTATCCTCATCAGAGTTCTTTTAAGACTTAAATGTGTTGTTAGCTGTGGGAACATGAAGATAGAAGGTATTGACAACTTACACTGTAACATATGTTAAAACACCAGTTTTCAGGATATAACAGGTTAATAGCCTGTTTCTAGCTTAAAAGCACTCGTTTGATGTTCAGACGCCATTTTGTGTTAAAAGCCACTGAACTTACATTAACATGAAATAGTATCCACTTCAGTGTGCTTTTATGACTTAAATATGTTGTTAGCTGTGGGAACATGAAGATAGAATGTATTGACAACTTACACTGTAATAGAGGTTCAAACACCAGTTTCCTGCATATAACATATCTTAAAAGCACTCTTTTGATATTTAGATGCCATTTTGTGTTAAAAGCCACTGAATTCACACTAATATGAGATATTATCCACTTCAGAGTGCTTTTATGACTTAAATGTGTTGTTAGCTGTGGGAACATGAAGATAGAAGGTATTGACAACTTACACTGTAACAGATGTTAAAACACCAGTTTTCAGGATATAACAGGTTAATAGCCTGTTTCTTGTTTAAAAGCACTCGTTTGATGTTCAGACGCCATTTTGTGTTAAAAGCCACTGTATTTACATTAACATGAAATAGTATCCACTTCAGAGTGCTTTTATGACTTAAATATGCTGTTAGCTGTGGGAACATGAAGATAGAATGTATTGACAACTTACATTGTAATAGGGGTTAAAACACCAGTTTCCTGCATATAACATCTTAAAAGCAATTGTTTGATGTTGAGACGCCATTTTGTGTTAAAAGCCACTGAACTCACACTAACATGAAATAGTATCCACTTCAGAGTGCTTTTATGACTTAAATATGTTGTTAGCTGTGGGAACATGAAGATAGAATGTATTGACAACTTACACTGTCATAGAGGTTAAAACACCAGTTTCCTGCATATAACATATCTTACAAGCACTCGTTTGATATTTAGACGCCATTTTGTGTTAAAAGCCACTGAATTCACACTAACATGAAATAGTATCCGCTTCAGAGTGCTTTCATGACTTAAATGTGTTGTTAGCTGTGGGAACATGAAGATAGAAGGTATTGACAACTTACACTGTAATAGAGGTTAAAACACCAGTTTTCAGTATATAACAGCTAAATAGCCTGTTTCTTGCTTAAAAGCACTCGTTTGATGTTGAGACGCCATTTTGTGTTAAAAGCCACTGAACTCACATTAACATGAAATAGTATCCACTTCAGAGTGCTTTTATGACTTAAATGTGTTGTTAGCTGTGGGAACATGAAGATAGAAGGTATTGACAACTTACACTGTAATAGAGGTTAAAACACCAGTTTCCTGCATATAACATATCAATTGTTTGATGTTGAGACGCCATTTTGTGTTAAAAGCCACTGAATTCACACTAACATGAAATAGTATCCGCTTCAGAGTGCTTTCATGACTTAAATGTGTTGTTAGCTGTGGGAACATGAAGATAGAAGGTATTGACAACTTACACTGTAATAGAGGTTAAAACACCAGTTTTCAGTATATAACAGCTAAATAGCCTGTTTCTTGCTTAAAAGCACTCGTTTGATGTTGAGACGCCATTTTGTGTTAAAAGCCACTGAACTCACATTAACATGAAATAGTATCCATTTCAGAGTGCTTTTATGACTTAAATATGTTGTTAGCTGTGGGAACATGAAGATAGAATGTATTGACAACTTACACTGTAATAGAGGTTAAAACACCAGTGTCCTGCATATAACATATCTTAAAAGCACTCGTTAAATGTTTAGACGCCATTTTGTGTTAAAAGCCACTGAACTCACATTAACATGAAATAGTATCCACTTCAGAGTGCTTTTATGACTTAAATGTGTTGTTAGCTGTGGGAACATGAAGATAGAAGGTATTGACAACTTACACTGTAACAGAGGTTAAAACACCAGTTTTCAGCATATAACATATCTTACAAGCATTCTTTTGATATTTAGACGCCATTTTGTGTTAAAAGCCACTGAACTCACACTAACATGAGATATTATCCTCTTCAGAGTTCTTTTATGACTTAAATGTGTTGTTAGCTGTGGGACCATGAAGATAGAAGGTATTGACAACTTATACTGTAACAGAGGTTAAAACACCAGTTTTCAGTATATAACAGCTAAATAGCCTGTTTCTTGCTTAAAAGCACTCGTTTGATGTTCAGACGCCATTTTGTGTTAAAAGCCACTGAACTTACATTAACATGAAATAGTATCCACTTCAGAGTGCTTTTATGACTTAAATATGCTGTTAGCTGTGGGAACATGAAGATAGAATGTATTGACAACTTACACTGTAATAGAGGTTAAAACACCAGTGTCCTGCATATAACATATCTTAAAAGCACTCGTTAAATGTTTAGACGCCATTTTGTGTTAAAAGCCACTGAACTCACATTAACATGAAATAGTATCCACTTCAGAGTGCTTTTATGACTTAAATGTGTTGTTAGCTGTGGGAACATGAAGATAGAAGGTATTGACAACTTACACTGTAATAGAGGTTAAAACACCAGTTTCCTGCATATAACATATCTTACAAGCACTCGTTTGATATTTAGACGCCATTTTGTGTTAAAAGCCACTGAATTCACACTAACATGAAATAGTATCCGCTTCAGAGTGCTTTCATGACTTAAATGTGTTGTTAGCTGTGGGAACATGAAGATAGAAGGTATTGACAACTTACACTGTAATAGAGGTTAAAACACCAGTTTTCAGTATAACAGCTAAATAGCCTGTTTCTTGCTTAAAAGCACTCGTTTGATGTTGAGACGCCATTTTGTGTTAAAAGCCACTGAACTCACATTAACATGAAATAGTATCCACTTCAGAGTGCTTTTATGACTTAAATATGTTGTTAGCTGTGGGAACATGAAGATAGAATGTATTGACAACTTACATTGTAATAGGGGTTAAAACACCAGTTTCCTGCATATAACATCTTAAAAGCAATTGTTTGATGTTGAGACGCCATTTTGTGTTAAAAGCCACTGAACTCACACTAACATGAAATAGTATCCACTTCAGAGTGCTTTTATGACTTAAATATGTTGTTAGCTGTGGGAACATGAAGATAGAATGTATTGACAACTTACACTGTAATAGAGGTTAAAACACCAGTTTCCTGCATATAACATATCTTACAAGCACTCGTTTGATATTTAGACGCCATTTTGTGTTAAAAGCCACTGAACTCACACTAACATGAGATATTATCCACTTCAGAGTGCTTTTATGACTTAAATGTGTTGTTAGCTGTGGGAACATGAAGATAGAAGGTATTGACAACTTACACTGTAACAGATGTTAAAACACCAGTTTTCAGGATATAACAGGTTAATAGCCTGTTTCTTGTTTAAAAGCACTCGTTTGATGTTCAGACGCCATTTTGTGTTAAAAGCCACTGTATTTACATTAACATGAAATAGTATCCACTTCAGAGTGCTTTTATGACTTAAATATGCTGTTAGCTGTGGGAACATGAAGATAGAATGTATTGACAACTTACACTGTAATAGAGGTTAAAACACCAGTTTCCTGCATATAACATATCTTAAAAGCACTCGTTTGATGTTTAGACGCCATTTTGTGTTAAAAGCCACTGAACTCACACTAACATGAGATATTATCCTCATCAGAGTTCTTTTAAGACTTAAATGTGTTGTTAGCTGTGGGAACATGAAGATAGAAGGTATTGACAACTTACACTTTAACAGAGGTTAAAACACCAGTTTTCAGTATTTAACACCTAAATAGCCTGTTTCTAGCTTAAAAGCACTCGTTTGATGTTCAGACGCCATTTTGTGTTAAAAGCCACTGAACTTACATTAACATGAAATAGTATCCACTTCAGTGTGCTTTTATGACTTAAATATGTTGTTAGCTGTGGGAACATGAAGATAGAATGTATTGACAACTTACACTGTAACATATGTTAAAACACCAGTTTTCAGGATATAACAGGTTAATAGCCTGTTTCTTGTTTAAAAGCACTCGTTTGATGTTCAGACGCCATTTTGTGTTAAAAGCCACTGTATTTACATTAACATGAAATAGTATCCACTTCAGAGTGCTTTTATGACTTAAATATGCTGTTAGCTGTGGGAACATGAAGATAGAATGTATTGACAACTTACACTGTAATAGAGGTTAAAACACCAGTTTCCTGCATATAACATATCTTAAAAGCACTCGTTTGATGTTTAGACGCCATTTTGTGTTAAAAGCCACTGAACTCACACTAACATGAGATATTATCCTCATCAGAGTTCTTTTAAGACTTAAATGTGTTGTTAGCTGTGGGAACATGAAGATAGAAGGTATTGACAACTTACACTTTAACAGAGGTTAAAACACCAGTTTTCAGTATTTAACACCTAAATAGCCTGTTTCTAGCTTAAAAGCACTCGTTTGATGTTCAGACGCCATTTTGTGTTAAAAGCCACTGAACTTACATTAACATGAAATAGTATCCACTTCAGTGTGCTTTTATGACTTAAATATGTTGTTAGCTGTGGGAACATGAAGATAGAATGTATTGACAACTTACACTGTAACATATGTTAAAACACCAGTTTTCAGGATATAACAGGTTAATAGCCCGTTTCTTGTTTAAAAGCACTCGTTTGATGTTTAGACGCCATTTTGTGTTAAAAGCCACTGAACTCACACTAACATGAGATATTATCCACTTCAGAGTGCTTTTATGACTTAAATGTGTTGTTAGCTGTGGGAACATGAAGATAGAAGGTATTGACAACTTACACTGTAACAGATGTTAAAACACCAGTTTTCAGGATATAACAGGTTAATAGCCTGTTTCTTGTTTAAAAGCACTCGTTTGATGTTCAGACGCCATTTTGTGTTAAAAGCCACTGTATTTACATTAACATGAAATAGTATCCACTTCAGAGTGCTTTTATGACTTAAATATGCTGTTAGCTGTGGGAACATGAAGATAGAATGTATTGACAACTTACACTGTAATAGAGGTTAAAACACCAGTTTCCTGCATATAACATATCTTAAAAGCACTCGTTTGATGTTTAGACGCCATTTTGTGTTAAAAGCCACTGAACTCACACTAACATGAGATATTATCCTCATCAGAGTTCTTTTAAGACTTAAATGTGTTGTTAGCTGTGGGAACATGAAGATAGAAGGTATTGACAACTTACACTGTAACATATGTTAAAACACCAGTTTTCAGGATATAACAGGTTAATAGCCCGTTTCTTGTTTAAAAGCACTCGTTTGATGTTTAGACACCATTTTGTGTTAAAAGCCACTGAACTCACACTAACATGAGATATTATCCACTTCAGAGTGCTTTTATGACTTAAATGTGTTGTTAGCTGTGGGAACATGAAGATAGAAGGTATTGACAACTTACACTGTAACAGATGTTAAAACACCAGTTTTCAGGATATAACAGGTTAATAGCCTGTTTCTTGTTTAAAAGCACTCGTTTGATGTTCAGACGCCATTTTGTGTTAAAAGCCACTGTATTTACATTAACATGAAATAGTATCCACTTCAGAGTGCTTTTATGACTTAAATATGCTGTTAGCTGTGGGAACATGAAGATAGAATGTATTGACAACTTACACTGTAATAGAGGTTAAAACACCAGTTTCCTGCATATAACATATCTTAAAAGCACTCGTTTGATGTTTAGACGCCATTTTGTGTTAAAAGCCACTGAACTCACACTAACATGAGATATTATCCTCATCAGAGTTCTTTTAAGACTTAAATGTGTTGTTAGCTGTGGGAACATGAAGATAGAAGGTATTGACAACTTACACTTTAACAGAGGTTAAAACACCAGTTTTCAGTATTTAACACCTAAATAGCCTGTTTCTAGCTTAAAAGCACTCGTTTGATGTTCAGACGCCATTTTGTGTTAAAAGCCACTGAACTTACATTAACATGAAATAGTATCCACTTCAGTGTGCTTTTATGACTTAAATATGTTGTTAGCTGTGGGAACATGAAGATAGAATGTATTGACAACTTACACTGTAACATATGTTAAAACACCAGTTTTCAGGATATAACAGGTTAATAGCCCGTTTCTTGTTTAAAAGCACTCGTTTGATGTTTAGACGCCATTTTGTGTTAAAAGCCACTGAACTCACACTAACATGAGATATTATCCACTTCAGAGTGCTTTTATGACTTAAATGTGTTGTTAGCTGTGGGAACATGAAGATAGAAGGTATTGACAACTTACACTGTAACAGATGTTAAAACACCAGTTTTCAGGATATAACAGGTTAATAGCCTGTTTCTTGTTTAAAAGCACTCGTTTGATGTTCAGACGCCATTTTGTGTTAAAAGCCACTGTATTTACATTAACATGAAATAGTATCCACTTCAGAGTGCTTTTATGACTTAAATATGCTGTTAGCTGTGGGAACATGAAGATAGAATGTATTGACAACTTACACTGTAATAGAGGTTAAAACACCAGTTTCCTGCATATAACATATCTTAAAAGCACTCGTTTGATGTTTAGACGCCATTTTGTGTTAAAAGCCACTGAACTCACACTAACATGAGATATTATCCTCATCAGAGTTCTTTTAAGACTTAAATGTGTTGTTAGCTGTGGGAACATGAAGATAGAAGGTATTGACAACTTACACTTTAACAGAGGTTAAAACACCAGTTTTCAGTATTTAACACCTAAATAGCCTGTTTCTAGCTTAAAAGCACTCGTTTGATGTTCAGACGCCATTCTGTGTTAAAAGCCACTGAACTTACATTAACATGAAATAGTATCCACTTCAGTGTGCTTTTATGACTTAAATATGTTGTTAGCTGTGGGAACATGAAGATAGAATGTATTGACAACTTACACTGTAATAGAGGTTAAAACACCAGTTTCCTGCATATAACATATCTTAAAAGCACTCTTTTGATATTTAGATGCCATTTTGTGTGAAAAGCCACTGAACTCAAACTAACATGAGATATTATCCTCTTCAGAGTTCTTTTATGACTTAAATGTGTTGTTAGCTGTGGGAACATGAAGATAGAATGTATTGACAACTTACACTGTAATAGAGGTTAAAACACCAGTTTCCTGCATATAACATATCTTACAAGCACTCTTTTGATATTTAGACGCCATTTTGTGTTAAAAGCCACTGAACTCACACTAACATGAGATAATATCCTCTTCAGAGTTCTTTTATGACTTAAATGTGTTGTTAGCTGTGGGAACATGAAGATAGAATGTATTGACAACTTACACTGTAACAGAGGTTAAAACACCAGTTTTCAGTATATAACACCTAAATAGCCTGTTTCTAGCTTAAAAGCACTCGTTTGATGTTCAGACGCCATTTTGTGTTAAAAGCCACTGAACTTACATTAACATGAAATAGTATCCACTTCAGTGTGCTTTTATGACTTAAATATGTTGTTAACTGTGGGAACATGAAGATAGAATGTATTGACAACTTACACTGTAATAGAGGTTAAAACACCAGTTTCCTGCATATAACATATCTTAAAAGCACTCTTTTGATATTTAGATGCCATTTTGTGTTAAAAGCCACTGAACTCACACTAATATGAGATATTATCCTCATCAGAGTTCTTTTATGACTTAAATGTGTTGTTAGCTGTGGGAACATGAAGATAGAATGTATTGACAACTTACACTGTAATAGAGGTTAAAACACCAGTTTCCAGCATATAACATATCTTAAAAGCACTCGTTTGATGTTTAGACGCCATTTTGTGTTAAAAGCCACTGAACTCACACCAACATGAGATATTATCCACTTCAGAGTGCTTTTATGACTTAAATGTGTTGTTAGCTGTGGGAACATGAAGATAGAAGGTATTGACAACTTACACTGTAACATATGTTAAAACACCAGTTTTCAGGATATAACAGGTTAATAGCCCGTTTCTTGTTTAAAAGCACTCGTTTGATGTTTAGACACCATTTTGTGTTAAAAGCCACTGAACTCACACTAACATGAGATATTATCCACTTCAGAGTGCTTTTATGACTTAAATGTGTTGTTAGCTGTGGGAACATGAAGATAGAAGGTATTGACAACTTACACTGTAACAGATGTTAAAACACCAGTTTTCAGGATATAACAGGTTAATAGCCTGTTTCTTGTTTAAAAGCACTCGTTTGATGTTCAGACGCCATTTTGTGTTAAAAGCCACTGTATTTACATTAACATGAAATAGTATCCACTTCAGAGTGCTTTTATGACTTAAATATGCTGTTAGCTGTGGGAACATGAAGATAGAATGTATTGACAACTTACACTGTAATAGAGGTTAAAACACCAGTTTCCTGCATATAACATATCTTAAAAGCAATCGTTTGATGTTTAGACGCCATTTTGTGTTAAAAGCCACTGAACTCACACTAACATGAGATAATATCCTCATCAGAGTTCTTTTAAGACTTAAATGTGTTGTTAGCTGTGGGAACATGAAGATAGAAGGTATTGACAACTTACACTTTAACATAGGTTAAAACACCAGTCTTCAGTATTTAACACCTAAATAACCTGTTTCTAGCTTAAAAGCACTCGTTTGATGTTCAGACGCCATTTTGTGTTAAAAGCCACTGAACTTACATTAACATGAAATAGTATCCACTTCAGTGTGCTTTTATGACTTAAATATGTTGTTAGCTGTGGGAACATGAAGATAGAATGTATTGACAACTTACACTGTAATAGAGGATAAAACACCAGTTTCCTGCATATAACATATCTTAAAAGCACTCTTTTGATATTTAGATGCCATTTTGTGTGAAAAGCCACTGAACTCAAACTAACATGAGATATTATCCTCTTCAGAGTTCTTTTATGACTTAAATGTGTTGTTAGCTGTGGGAACATGAAGATAGAATGTATTGACAACTTACACTGTAATAGAGGTTAAAACACCAGTTTCCTGCATATAACATATCTTACAAGCACTCTTTTGATATTTAGACGCCATTTTGTGTTAAAAGCCACTGAACTCACACTAACATGAGATAATATCCTCTTCAGAGTTCTTTTATGACTTAAATGTGTTGTTAGCTGTGGGAACATGAAGATAGAATGTATTGACAACTTACACTGTAATAGAGGTTAAAACACCAGTTTCCTGCATATAACATATCTTAAAAGCACTCGTTTGATGTTTAGACGCCATTTTGTGTTAAAAGCCACTGAACTCACACTAACATGAGATATTATCCTCATCAGAGTTCTTTTAAGACTTAAATGTGTTGTTAGCTGTGGGAACATGAAGATAGAAGGTATTGACAACTTACACTGTAACATATGTTAAAACACCAGTTTTCAGGATATAACAGGTTAATAGCCCGTTTCTTGTTTAAAAGCACTCGTTTGATGTTTAGACACCATTTTGTGTTAAAAGCCACTGAACTCACACTAACATGAGATATTATCCACTTCAGAGTGCTTTTATGACTTAAATGTGTTGTTAGCTGTGGGAACCTGAAGATAGAAGGTATTGACAACTTACACTGTAATAGAGGTTAAAACACCAGTCTTCAGTATTTAACACCTAAATAGCCTGTTTCTAGCTTAAAAGCACTCGTTTGATGTTCAGACGCCATTTTGTGTTAAAAGCCACTGAACTTACATTAACATGAAATAGTATCCACTTCAGTGTGCTTTTATGACTTAAATATGTTGTTAGCTGTGGGAACATGAAGATAGAATGTATTGACAACGTACACTGTAATAGAGGTTAAAACACCAGTTTCCTGCATATAACATATCTTAAAAGCACTCTTTTGATATTTAGATGCCATTTTGTGTTAAAAGCCACTGAACTCACACTAATATGAGATATTATCCTCATCAGAGTTCTTTTATGACTTAAATGTGTTGTTAGCTGTGGGAACATGAAGATAGCATGTATTGACAACTTACACTGTAATAGAGGTTAAAACACCAGTTTCCAGCATATAACATATCTTAAAAGCACTCGTTTGATGTTTAGACGCCATTTTGTGTTAAAAGCCACTGAACTCACACTAACATGAGATATTATCCACTTCAGAGTGCTTTTATGACTTAAATGTGTTGTTAGCTGTGGGAACATGAAGATAAAAGGTATTGACAACTTACACTGTAACAGATGTTAAAACACCAGTTTTCAGGATATAACAGGTTAATAGCCTGTTTCTTGTTTAAAAGCACTCGTTTGATGTTCAGACGCCATTTTGTGTTAAAAGCCACTGTATTTACATTAACATGAAATAGCATCCACTTCAGAGTGCTTTTTTGACTTAAATATGCTGTTAGCTGTGGGAACATGAAGATAGAATGTATTGACAACTTACACTGTAATAGAGGTTAAAACACCAGTTTCCTGCATATAACATATCTTAAAAGCACTCGTTTGATGTTTAGACGCCATTTTGTGTTAAAAGCCACTGAACTCACACTAACATGAGATATTATCCTCATCAGAGTTCTTTTAAGACTTAAATGTGTTGTTAGCTGTGGGAACATGAAGATAGAAGGTATTGACAACTTACACTGTAACATATGTTAAAACACCAGTTTTCAGGATATAACATGTTAATAGCCCGTTTCTTGTTTAAAAGCACTCGTTTGATGTTTAGACGCCATTTTGTGTTAAAAGCCACTGAACTCACACTAACATGAGATATTATCCACTTCAGAGTGCTTTTATGACTTAAATGTGTTGTTAGCTGTGGGAACATGAAGATAGAAGGTATTGACAACTTACACTGTAACAGATGTTAAAACACCAGTTTTCAGGATATAACAGGTTAATAGCCTGTTTCTTGTTTAAAAGCACTCGTTTGATGTTCAGACGCCATTTTGTGTTAAAAGCCACTGTATTTACATTAACATGAAATAGTATCCACTTCAGAGTTCTTTTATGACTTAAATGTGTTGTTAGCTGTGGGAACATGAAGATAGAATGTATTGACAACTTACACTGTAATAGAGGTTAAAACACCAGTTTCCTGCATATAACATATCTTAAAAGCACTCGTTTGATGTTTAGACGCCATTTTGTGTTAAAAGCCACTGAACTCACACTAACATGAGATATTATCCTCATCAGAGTTCTTTTAAGACTTAAATGTGTTGTTAGCTGTGGGAACATGAAGATAGAAGGTATTGACAACTTACACTTTAACAGAGGTTAAAACACCAGTCTTCAGTATTTAACACCTAAATAGCCTGTTTCTAGCTTAAAAGCACTCGTTTGATGTTCAGACGCCATTTTGTGTTAAAAGCCACTGAACTTACATTAACATGAAATAGTATCCACTTCAGTGTGCTTTTATGACTTAAATATGTTGTTAGCTGTGGGAACATGAAGATAGAATGTATTGACAACTTACACTGTAATAGAGGTTAAAACACCAGTTTCCTGCATATAACATATCTTACAAGCACTCTTTTGATATTTAGATGCCATTTTGTGTTAAAAGCCACTGAACTCACACTAACATGAGATAATATCCTCTTCAGAGTTCTTTTATGACTTAAATGTGTTGTTAGCTGTGGGAACATGAAGATAGAATGTATTGACAACTTACACTGTAATAGAGGTTAAAACACCAGTTTCCTGCATATAACATATCTTACAAGCACTCTTTTGATATTTAGACACCTTTTTGTGTTAAAAGCCACTGAACTCACACTAACATGAGATAATATCCTCTTCAGAGTTCTTTTATGACTTAAATGTGTTGTTAGCTGTGGGAACATGAAGATAGAAGGTATAACTTACACTGTAACAGAGGTTAAAACACCAGTTTTCAGTATATAACACCTAAATAGCCTGTTTCTAGCTTAAAATCACTCGTTTGATGTTCAGATGCCATTTTGTGTTAAAAGCCACTGTATTTACATTAACATGAAATAGTATCCACTTCAGAGTGCTTTTATGACTTAAATATGCTGTTAGCTGTGGGAACATGAAGATAGAATGTATTGACAACTTACACTGTAATAGAGGTTAAAACACCAGTTTCCTGCATATAACATATCTTAAAAGCACTCGTTTGATGTTTAGACGCCATTTTGTGTTAAAAGCCACTGAACTCACACTAACATGAGATATTATCCTCATCAGAGTTCTTTTAAGACTTAAATGTGTTGTTAGCTGTGGGAACATGAAGATAGAAGGTATTGACAACTTACACTGTAACAGAGGTTAAAACACCAGTTTTCAGTATATAACACCTAAATAGCCTGTTTCTAGCTTAAAAGCACTCGTTTGATGTTCAGACGCCATTTTGTGTTAAAAGCCACTGAACTTACATTAACATGAAATAGTATCCACTTCAGTGTGCTTTTATGACTTAAATATGTTGTTAGCTGTGGGAACATGAAGATAGAATGTATTGACAACTTACACTGTAATAGAGGTTAAAACACCAGTTTCCTGCATATAACATATCTTAAAAGCACTCTTTTGATATTTAGATGCCATTTTGTGTTAAAAGCCACTGAACTCACACTAATATGAGATATTATCCTCATCAGAGTTCTTTTATGACTTAAATGTGTTGTTAGCTGTGGGAACATGAAGATAGAATGTATTGACAACTTACACTGTAATAGAGGTTAAAACACCAGTTTCCAGCATATAACATATCTTAAAAGCACTCGTTTGATGTTTAGACGCCATTTTGTGTTAAAAGCCACTGAACTCACACTAACATGAGATATTATCCACTTCAGAGTGCTTTTATGACTTAAATGTGTTGTTAGCTGTGGGAACATGAAGATAGAAGGTATTGACAACTTACACTGTAACAGATGTTAAAACACCAGTTTTCAGGATATAACAGGTTAATAGCTTGGTTCTTGTTTAAAAGCACTCGTTTGATGTTCAGACGCCATTTTGTGTTAAAAGCCACTGTATTTACATTAACATGAAATAGTATCCACTTCAGAGTGCTTTTATGACTTAAATATGCTGTTAGCTGTGGGAACATGAACATAGAATGTATTGACAACTTACACTGTAATAGAGGTTAAAACACCAGTTTCCTGCATATAACATATCTTAAAAGCACTCGTTTGATGTTTAGACGCCATTTTGTGTTAAAAGCCACTGAACTCACACTAACATGAGATATTATCCTCATCAGAGTTCTTTTAAGACTTAAATGTGTTGTTAGCTGTGGGAACATGAAGATAGAAGGTATTGACAACTTACACTGTAACATATGTTAAAACACCAGTTTTCAGGATATAACAGGTTAATAGCCCGTTTCTTGTTTAAAAGCACTCGTTTGATGTTCAGACGCCATTTTGTGTTAAAAGCCACTGTATTTACATTAACATGAAATAGTATCCACTTCAGAGTGCTTTTATGACTTAAATGTGTTGTTAGCTGTGGGAACATGAAGATAGAATGTATTAACAACTTACACTGTAATAGAGGTTAAAACACCAGTTTCCTGCATATAACATATCTTACAAGCACTCTTTTGATATTTAGATGCCATTTTGTGTGAAAAGCCACTGAACTCACACTAACATGAGATATTATCCTCTTCAGAGTTCTTTTATGACTTAAATGTGTTGTTAGCTGTGGGAACATGAAGATAGTATTGACAACTTACACTGTAATAGAGGTTAAAACACCAGTTTCCTGCATATAACATATCTTAAAAGCACTCGTTTGATGTTTAGACGCCATTTTGTGTTAAAAGCCACTGAACTTACATTAACATGAAATAGTATCCACTTCAGTGTGCTTTTATGACTTAAACGTGTTGTTAGCTGTGGGAACATGAAGATAGAATGTATTGACAACTTACACTGTAATAGAGGTTAAAACACCAGTTTCCTGCATATAACATATCTTACAAGCACTCTTTTGATATTTAGACACCTTTTTGTGTTAAAAGCCACTGAACTCACACTAACATGAGATAATATCCTCTTCAGAGTTCTTTTATGACTTAAATGTGTTGTTAGCTGTGGGAACATGAAGATAGAAGGTATAACTTACACTGTAACAGAGGTTAAAACACCAGTTTTCAGTATATAACACCTAAATAGCCTGTTTCTAGCTTAAAAGCACTCGTTTGATGTTCAGATGCCATTTTGTGTTAAAAGCCACTGTATTTACATTAACATGAAATAGCATCCACTTCAGTGTGCTTTTATGGCTTAAATATGTTGTTAGCTGTGGGAACATGAAGATAGAATGTATTGACAACTTACACTGTAATAGAGGTTAAAACACCAGTTTCCTGCATATAACATATCTTAAAAGCACTCTTTTGATATTTAGATGCCATTTTGTGTTAAAAGCCACTGAACTCACACTAATATGAGATATTATCCTCATCAGAGTTCTTTTATGACTTAAATGTGTTGTTAGCTGTTGGAACATGAAGATAGAATGTATTGACAACTTACACTGTAATAGAGGTTAAAACACCAGTTTCCAGCATATAACATATCTTAAAAGCACTCGTTTGATGTTTAGACGCCATTTTGTGTTAAAAGCCACTGAACTCACACTAACATGAGATATTATCCACTTCAGAGTGCTTTTATGACTTAAATGTGTTGTTAGCTGTGGGAACATGAAGATAGAAGGTATTGACAACTTACACTGTAACAGATGTTAAAACACCAGTTTTCAGGATATAACAGGTTAATAGCCTGTTTCTTGTTTAAAAGCACTCGTTTGATGTTCAGACGCCATTTTGTGTTAAAAGCCACTGTATTTACATTAACATGAAATAGTATCCACTTCAGAGTGCTTTTATGACTTAAATATGCTTTTAGCTGTGGGAACATGAAGATAGAATGTATTGACAACTTACACTGTAATAGAGGTTAAAACACCAGTTTCCTGCATATAACATATCTTAAAAGCACTCGTTTGATGTTTAGACGCCATTTTGTGTTAAAAGCCACTGAACTTACATTAACATGAAATAGTATCCACTTCAGTGTGCTTTTATGACTTAAACGTGTTGTTAGCTGTGGGAACATGAAGATAGAATGTATTGACAACTTACACTGTAATAGAGGTTAAAACACCAGTTTCCTGCATATAACATATCTTACAAGCACTCTTTTGATATTTAGACACCTTTTTGTGTTAAAAGCCACTGAACTCACACTAACATGAGATAATATCCTCTTCAGAGTTCTTTTATGACTTAAATGTGTTGTTAGCTGTGGGAACATGAAGATAGAAGGTATAACTTACACTGTAACAGAGGTTAAAACACCAGTTTTCAGTATATAACACCTAAATAGCCTGTTTCTAGCTTAAAAGCACTCGTTTGATGTTCAGATGCCATTTTGTGTTAAAAGCCACTGTATTTACATTAACATGAAATAGTATCCACTTCAGAGTGCTTTTATGACTTAAATATGCTGTTAGCTGTGGGAACATGAAGATAGAATGTATTGACAACTTACACTGTAATAGAGGTTAAAACACCAGTTTCCTGCATATAACATATCTTAAAAGCACTCGTTTGATGTTTAGACGCCATTTTGTGTTAAAAGCCACTGAACTCACACTAACATGAGATATTATCCTCATCAGAGTTCTTTTAAGACTTAAATGTGTTGTTAGCTGTGGGATCATGAAGATAGAAGGTATTGACAACTTACACTGTAACATATGTTAAAACACCAGTTTTCAGGATATAACAGGTTAATAGCCCGTTTCTTGTTTAAAAGCACTCGTTTGATGTTCAGACGCCATTTTGTGTTAAAAGCCACTGTATTTACATTAACATGAAATAGTATCCACTTCAGAGTGCTTTTATGACTTAAATGTGTTGTTAGCTGTGGGAACATGAAGATATAATGTATTAACAACTTACACTGTAATAGAGGTTAAAACACCAGTTTCCTGCATATAACATATCTTACAAGCACTCTTTTGATATTTAGATGCCATTTTGTGTGAAAAGCCACTGAACTAACACTAACATGAGATATTATCCTCTTCAGAGTTCTTTTATGACTTAAATGTGTTGTTAGCTGTGGGAACATGAAGATAGAATGTATTGACAACTTACACTGTAATAGAGGTTAAAACACCAGTTTCCTGCATATAACATATCTTACAAGCACTCTTTTGATATTTAGACGCCATTTTGTGTTAAAAGCCACTGAACTCACACTAACATGAGATAATATCCTCTTCAGAGTTCTTTTATGACTTAAATGTGTTGTTAGCTGTGGGAACATGAAGATAGAAGGTATTGACAACTTACACTGTAACAGAGGTTAAAACACCAGTTTTCAGTATATAACACCTAAATAGCCTGTTTCTAGCTTAAAAGCACTCGTTTGATGTTCAGACGCCATTTTGTGTTAAAAGCCACTGAACTTACATTAACATGAAATAGTATCCACTTCAGTGTGCTTTTATGACTTAAATATGTTGTTAGCTGTGGGAACATGAAGATAGAATGTATTGACAACTTACACTGTAATAGAGGTTAAAACACCAGTTTCCTGCATATAACATATCTTAAAAGCACTCTTTTGATATTTAGATGCCATTTTGTGTTAAAAGCCACTGAACTCACACTAATATGAGATATTATCCTCATCAGAGTTCTTTTATGACTTAAATGTGTTGTTAGCTGTGGGAACATGAAGATAGAATGTATTGACAACTTACACTGTAATAGAGGTTAAAACACCAGTTTCCTGCATATAACATATCTTAAAAGCACTCTTTTGATATTTAGATGCCATTTTGTGTTAAAAGCCACTGAACTCACACTAATATGAGATATTATCCTCATCAGAGTTCTTTTATGACTTAAATGTGTTGTTAGCTGTGGGAACATGAAGATAGAATGTATTGACAACTTACACTGTAATAGAGGTAAAAACACCAGTTTCCAGCATATAACATATCTTAAAAGCACTCGTTTGATGTTTAGACGCCATTTTGTGTTAAAAGCCACTGAACTCACACTAACATGAGATATTATCCACTTCAGAGTGCTTTTATGACTTAAATGTGTTGTTAGCTGTGGGAACATGAATATAGAAGGTATTGACAACTTACACTGTAACAGATGTTAAAACACCAGTTTTCAGGATATAACAGGTTAATAGCCTGTTTCTTGTTTAAAAGCACTCGTTTGATGTTCAGACGCCATTTTGTGTTAAAAGCCACTGTATTTACATTAACATGAAATAGTATCCACTTCAGAGTGCTTTTATGACTTAAATATGCTGTTAGCTGTGGGAACATGAAGATAGAATGTATTGAGAACTTACACTGTAATAGAGGTTAAAACACCAGTTTCCTGCATATAACATATCTTAAAAGCACTCGTTTGATGTTTAGACGCCATTTTGTGTTAAAAGCCACTGAACTCACACTAACATGAGATATTATCCTCATCAGAGTTCTTTTAAGACTTAAATGTGTTGTTAGCTGTGGGAACATGAAGATAGAAGGTATTGACAACTTACACTGTAACATATGTTAAAACACCAGTTTTCAGGATATAACAGGTTAATAGCCCGTTTCTTGTTTAAAAGCACTCGTTTGATGTTCAGACGCCATTTTGTGTTAAAAGCCACTGTATTTACATTAACATGAAATAGTATCCACTTCAGAGTGCTTTTATGATTTAAATGTGTTGTTAGCTGTGGGAACATGAAGATAGAATGTATTAACAACTTACACTGTAATAGAGGTTAAAACACCAGTTTCCTGCATATAACATATCTTACAAGCACTCTTTTGATATTTAGATGCCATTTTGTGTGAAAAGCCACTGAACTAACACTAACATGAGATATTATCCTCTTCAGAGTTCTTTTATGACTTAAATGTGTTGTTAGCTGTGGGAACATGAAGATAGAAGGTATTGACAACTTACACTGTAACAGAGGTTAAAACACCAGTTTTCAGTATATAACACCTAAATAGCCTGTTTCTAGCTTAAAAGCACTCGTTTGATGTTCAGACGCCATTTTGTGTTAAAAGCCACTGAACTTACATTAACATGAAATAGTATCCACTTCAGTGTGCTTTTATGACTTAAATATGCTGTTAGCTGTGGGAACATGAAGATAGAATGTATTGACAACTTACACTGTAATAGAGGTTAAAACACCAGTTTCCTGCATATAACATATCTTAAAAGCACTCGTTTGATGTTTAGACGCCATTTTGTGTTAAAAGCCACTGAACTTACATTAACATGAAATAGTATCCACTTCAGTGTGCTTTTATGACTTAAACGTGTTGTTAGCTGTGGGAACATGAAGATAGAATGTATTGACAACTTACACTGTAATAGAGGTTAAAACACCAGTTTCCTGCATATAACATATCTTACAAGCACTCTTTTGATATTTAGACACCTTTTTGTGTTAAAAGCCACTGAACTCACACTAACATGAGATAATATCCTCTTCAGAGTTCTTTTATGACTTAAATGTGTTGTTAGCTGTGGGAACATGAAGATAGAAGGTATAACTTACACTGTAACAGAGGTTAAAACACCAGTTTTCAGTATATAACACCTAAATAGCCTGTTTCTAGCTTAAAAGCACTCGTTTGATGTTCAGATGCCATTTTGTGTTAAAAGCCACTGTATTTACATTAACATGAAATAGTATCCACTTCAGAGTGCTTTTATGACTTAAATATGCTGTTAGCTGTGGGAACATGAAGATAGAATGTATTGACAACTTACACTGTAATAGAGGTTTAAACACCAGTTTCCTGCATATAACATATCTTAAAAGCACTCGTTTGATGTTTAGACGCCATTTTGTGTTAAAAGCCACTGAACTCACACTAACATGAGATATTATCCTCATCAGAGTTCTTTTAAGACTTAAATGTGTTGTTAGCTGTGGGAACATGAAGATAGAAGGTATTGACAACTTACACTGTAACATATGTTAAAACACCAGTTTTCAGGATATAACAGGTTAATAGCCCGTTTCTTGTTTAAAAGCACTCGTTTGATGTTCAGACGCCATTTTGTGTTAAAAGCCACTGTATTTACATTAACATGAAATAGTATCCACTTCAGAGTGCTTTTATGACTTAAATGTGTTGTTAGCTGTGGGAACATGAAGATAGAATGTATTAACAACTTACACTGTAATAGAGGTTAAAACACCAGTTTCCTGCATATAACATATCTTACAAGCACTCTTTTGATATTTAGATGCCATTTTGTGTGAAAAGCCACTGAACTAACACTAACATGAGATATTATCCTCTTCAGAGTTCTTTTATGACTTAAATGTGTTGTTAGCTGTGGGAACATGAAGATAGAATGTATTGACAACTTACACTGTAATAGAGGTTAAAACACCAGTTTCCTGCATATAACATATCTTACAAGCACTCTTTTGATATTTAGACGCCATTTTGTGTTAAAAGCCACTGAACTCACACTAACATGAGATAATATCCTCTTCAGAGTTCTTTTATGACTTAAATGTGTTGTTAGCTGTGGGAACATGAAGATAGAAGGTATTGACAACTTACACTGTAACAGAGGTTAAAACACCAGTTTTCAGTATATAACACCTAAATAGCCTGTTTCTAGCTTAAAAGCACTCGTTTGATGTTCAGACGCCATTTTGTGTTAAAAGCCACTGAACTTACATTAACATGAAATAGTATCCACTTCAGTGTGCTTTTATGACTTAAATATGCTGTTAGCTGTGGGAACATGAAGATAGAATGTATTGACAACTTACACTGTAATAGAGGTTAAAACACCAGTTTCCTGCATATAACATATCTTAAAAGCACTCGTTTGATGTTTAGACGCCATTTTGTGTTAAAAGCCACTGAACTTACATTAACATGAAATAGTATCCACTTCAGTGTGCTTTTATGACTTAAACGTGTTGTTAGCTGTGGGAACATGAAGATAGAATGTATTGACAACTTACACTGTAATAGAGGTTAAAACACCAGTTTCCTGCATATAACATATCTTACAAGCACTCTTTTGATATTTAGACACCTTTTTGTGTTAAAAGCCACTGAACTCACACTAACATGAGATAATATCCTCTTCAGAGTTCTTTTATGACTTAAATGTGTTGTTAGCTGTGGGAACATGAAGATAGAAGGTATAACTTACACTGTAACAGAGGTTAAAACACCAGTTTTCAGTATATAACACCTAAATAGCCTGTTTCTAGCTTAAAAGCACTCGTTTGATGTTCAGATGCCATTTTGTGTTAAAAGCCACTGTATTTACATTAACATGAAATAGTATCCACTTCAGAGTGCTTTTATGACTTAAATATGCTGTTAGCTGTGGGAACATGAAGATAGAATGTATTGACAACTTACACTGTAATAGAGGTTAAAACACCAGTTTCCTGCATATAACATATCTTAAAAGCACTCGTTTGATGTTTAGACGCCATTTTGTGTTAAAAGCCACTGAACTCACACTAACATGAGATATTATCCTCATCAGAGTTCTTTTAAGACTTAAATGTGTTGTTAGCTGTGGGAACATGAAGATAGAAGGTATTGACAACTTACACTGTAACATATGTTAAAACACCAGTTTTCAGGATATAACAGGTTAATAGCCCGTTTCTTGTTTAAAAGCACTCGTTTGATGTTCAGACGCCATTTTGTGTTAAAAGCCACTGTATTTACATTAACATGAAATAGTATCCACTTCAGAGTGCTTTTATGACTTAAATGTGTTGTTAGCTGTGGGAACATGAAGATAGAATGTATTAACAACTTACACTGTAATAGAGGTTAAAACACCAGTTTCCTGCATATAACATATCTTACAAGCACTCTTTTGATATTTAGACGCCATTTTGTGTTAAAAGCCACTGAACTCACACTAACATGAGATAATATCCTCTTCAGAGTTCTTTTATGACTTAAATGTGTTGTTAGCTGTGGGAACATGAAGATAGAATGTATTGACAACTTACACTGTAATAGAGGTTAAAACACCAGTTTCCTGCATATAACATATCTTAAAAGCACTCTTTTGATATTTAGATGCCATTTTGTGTTAAAAGCCACTGAACTTACATTAACATGAAATAGCATCCACTTCAGTGTGCTTTTATGACTTAAATATGTTGTTAGCTGTGGGAACATGAAGATAGAATGTATTGACAACTTACACTGTAATAGAGGTTAAAACACCAGTTTCCTGCATATAACATATCTTAAAAGCACTCTTTTGATATTTAGATGCCATTTTGTGTTAAAAGCCACTGAACTCACACTAATATGAGATATTATCCTCATCAGAGTTCTTTTATGACTTAAATGTGTTGTTAGCTGTGGGAACATGAAGATAGAATGTATTGACAACTTACACTGTAATAGAGGTTAAAACACCAGTTTCCAGCATATAACATATCTTAAAAGCACTCGTTTGATGTTTAGACGCCATTTTGTGTTAAAAGCCACTGAACTCACACTAACATGAGATATTATCCACTTCAGAGTGCTTTTATGACTTAAATGTGTTGTTAGCTGTGGGAACATGAAGATAGAAGGTATTGACAACTTACACTGTAACAGATGTTAAAACACCAGTTTTCAGGATATAACAGGTTAATAGCCTGTTTCGTGTTTAAAAGCACTCGTTTGATGTTCAGACGCCATTTTGTGTTAAAAGCCACTGTATTTACATTAACATGAAATAGTATCCACTTCAGAGTGCTTTTATGACTTAAATATGCTGTTAGCTGTGGGAACATGAAGATAGAATGTATTGACAACTTACACTGTAATAGAGGTTAAAACACCAGTTTCCTGCATATAACATATCTTAAAAGCACTCGTTTGATGTTTAGACGCCATTTTGTGTTAAAAGCCACTGAACTCACACTAATATGAGATATTATCCTCATAATGAGTTCTTTTAAGACTTAAATGTGTTGTTAGCTGTGGGAACATGAAGATAGAAGGTATTGACAACTTACACTTTAACAGAGGTTAAAACACCAGTTTTCAGTATTTAACACCTAAATAGCCTGTTTCTAGCTTAAAAGCACTCGTTTGATGTTCAGACGCCATTTTGTGTTAAAAGCCACTGAACTTACATTAACATGAAATAGTATCCACTTCAGTGTGCTTTTATGACTTAAATATGTTGTTAGCTGTGGGAACATGAAGATAGAATGTATTGACAACTTACACTGTAATAGAGGTTAAAACACCAGTTTCCTGCATATAACATATCTTAAAAGCACTCTTTTGATATTTAGATGCCATTTTGTGTGAAAAGCCACTGAACTCAAACTAACATGAGATATTATCCTCTTCAGAGTTCTTTTATGACTTAAATGTGTTGTTAGCTGTGGGAACATGAAGATAGAATGTATTGACAACTTACACTGTAATAGAGGTTAAAACACCAGTTTCCTGCATATAACATATCTTACAAGCACTCTTTTGATATTTAGACGCCATTTTGTGTTAAAAGCCACTGAACTCACACTAACATGAGATAATATCCTCTTCAGAGTTCTTTTATGACTTAAATGTGTTGTTAGCTGTGGGAACATGAAGATAGAATCTATTGACAACTTACACTGTAATAGAGGTTAAAACACCAGTTTCCTGCATATAACATATCTTACAAGCACTCTTTTGATATTTAGACACCTTTTTGTGTTAAAAGCCACTGAACTCACACTAACATGAGATAATATCCTCTTCAGAGTTCTTTTATGACTTAAATGTGTTGTTAGCTGTGGGAACATGAAGATAGAAGGTATAACTTACACTGTAACAGAGGTTAAAACACCAGTTTTCAGTATATAACACCTAAATAGCCTGTTTCTAGCTTAAAAGCACTCGTTTGATGTTCAGATGCCATTTTGTGTTAAAAGCCACTGTATTTACATTAACATGAAATAGTATCCACTTCAGAGTGCTTTTATGACTTAAATATGCTGTTAGCTGTGGGAACATGAAGATAGAATGTATTGACAACTTACACTGTAATAGAGGTTAAAACACCAGTTTCCTGCATATAACATATCTTAAAAGCACTCGTTTGATGTTTAGACGCCATTTTGTGTTAAAAGCCACTGAACTCACACTAACATTAGATATTATCCTCATCAGAGTTCTTTTAAGACTTAAATGTGTTGTTAGCTGTGGGAACATGAAGATAGAAGGTATTGACAACTTACACTGTAACATATGTTAAAACACCAGTTTTCAGGATATAACAGGTTAATAGCACGTTTCTTGTTTAAAAGCACTCGTTTGATGTTCAGACGCCATTTTGTGTTAAAAGCCACTGTATTTACATTAACATGAAATAGTATCCACTTCAGAGTGCTTTTATGACTTAAATGTGTTGTTAGCTGTGGGAACATGAAGATAGAATGTATTAACAACTTACACTGTAATAGAGGTTAAAACACCAGTTTCCTGCATATAACATATCTTACAAGCACTCTTTTGATATTTAGATGCCATTTTGTGTGAAAAGCCACTGAACTAACACTAACATGAGATATTATCCTCTTCAGAGTTCTTTTATGACTTAAATGTGTTGTTAGCTGTGGGAACATGAAGATAGAATGTATTGACAACTTACACTGTAATAGAGGTTAAAACACCAGTTTCCTGCATATAACATATCTTACAAGCACTCTTTTGATATTTAGACGCCATTTTGTGTTAAAAGCCACTGAACTCACACTAACATGAGATAATATTCTCTTCAGAGTTCTTTTATGACTTAAATGTGTTGTTAGCTGTGGGAACATGAAGATAGAATGTATTGACAACTTACACTGTAATAGAGGTTAAAACACCAGTTTCCTGCATATAACATATCTTAAAAGCACTCTTTTGATATTTAGATGCCATTTTGTGTTAAAAGCCACTGAACTTACATTAACATGAAATAGCATCCACTTCAGTGTGCTTTTATGACTTAAATATGTTGTTAGCTGTGGGAACATGAAGATAGAATGTATTGACAACTTACACTGTAATAGAGGTTAAAACACCAGTTTCCAGCATATAACATATCTTAAAAGCACTCGTTTGATGTTTAGACGCCATTTTGTGTTAAAGGCCACTGAACTCACACTAACATGAGATATTATCCACTTCAGAGTGCTTTTATGACTTAAATGTGTTGTTAGCTGTGGGAACATGAAGATAGAAGGTATTGACAACTTACACTGTAACAGAGGTTAAAACACCAGTTTTCAGTATATAACACCTAAATAGCCTGTTTCTAGCTTAAAAGCACTCGTTTGATGTTCAGACGCCATTTTGTGTTAAAAGCCACTGAACTTACATTAACATGAAATAGTATCCACTTCAGTGTGCTTTTATGACTTAAATATGTTGTTAGCTGTGGGAACATGAAGATAGAATGTATTGACAACTTACACTGTAATAGAGGTTAAAACACCAGTTTCCTGCATATAACATATCTTAAAAGCACTCTTTTGATATTTAGATGCCATTTTTTTGTGTGAAAAGCCACTGAACTCAAACTAACATGAGATATTATTCTCTTCAGAGTTCTTTTATGACTTAAATGTGTTGTTAGCTGTGGGAACATGAAGATAGAATGTATTGACAACTTACACTGTAATAGAGGTTAAAACACCAGTTTCCTGCATATAACATATCTTAAAAGCACTCTTTTGATATTTAGATGCCATTTTGTGTTAAAAGCCACTGAACTTACATTAACATGAAATAGCATCCACTTCAGTGTGCTTTTATGACTTAAATATGTTGTTAGCTGTGGGAACATGAAGATAGAATGTATTGACAACTTACACTGTAATAGAGGTTAAAACACCAGTTTCCTGCATATAACATATCTTAAAAGCACTCGTTTGATGTTTAGACGCCATTTTGTGTTAAAAGCCACTGAACTCACACTAACATGAGATATTATCCACTTCAGAGTGCTTTTATGACTTAAATGTGTTGTTAGCTGTGGGAACATGAAGATAGAAGGTATTGACAACTTACACTGTAACAGATGTTAAAACACCAGTTTTCAGGATATAACAGGTTAATAGCCTGTTTCTTTTTAAAAGCACTCGTTTGATGTTCAGACGCCATTTTGTGTTAAAAGCCACTGTATTTACATTAACATGAAATAGTATCCACTTCAGAGTGCTTTTATGACTTAAATATGCTGTTAGCTGTGGGAACATGAAGATAGAATGTATTGACAACTTACACTGTAATAGAGGTTAAAACACCAGTTTCCTGCATATAACATATCTTAAAAGCACTCGTTTGATGTTTAGACGCCATTTTGTGTTAAAAGCCACTGAACTCACACTAACATGAGATATTATCCTCATCAGAGTTCTTTTAAGACTTAAATGTGTTGTTAGCTGTGGGAACATGAAGATAGAAGGTATTGACAACTTACACTTTAACAGAGGTTCAAACACCAGTTTTCAGTATTTAACACCTAAATAGCCTGTTTCTAGCTTAAAAGCACTCGTTTGATGTTCAGATGCCATTTTGTGTTAAAAGCCACTGAACTTACATTAACATGAAATAGTATCCACTTCAGTGTGCTTTTATGACTTAAATATGTTGTTAGCTGTGGGAACATGAAGATAGAATGTATTGACAACTTACACTGTAATAGAGGTTAAAACACCAGTTTCCTGCATATAACATATCTTACAAGCACTCTTTTGATATTTAGACGCCATTTTGTGTTAAAAGCCACTGAACTCACACTAACATGAGATAATATCCTCTTCAGAGTTCTTTTATGACTTAAATGTGTTGTTAGCTGTGGGAACATGAAGATAGAATGTATTGACAACTTACACTGTAATAGAGGTTAAAACACCAGTTTCCTGCATATAACATATCTTACAAGCACTCTTTTGATATTTAGACACCTTTTTGTGTTAAAAGCCACTGAACTCACACTAACATGAGATAATATCCTCTTCAGAGTTCTTTTATGACTTAAATGTGTTGTTAGCTGTGGGAACATGAAGATAGAAGGTATAACTTACACTGTAACAGAGGTTGAAACACCAGTTTTCAGTATATAACACCTAAATAGCCTGTTTCTAGCTTAAAAGCACTCGTTTGATGTTCAGATGCCATTTTGTGTTAAAAGCCACTGAACTCACACTAACATTAGATATTATCCTCATCAGAGTTCTTTTAAGACTTAAATGTGTTGTTAGCTGTGGGAACATGAAGATAGAAGGTATTGACAACTTACACTGTAACATATGTTAAAACACCAGTTTTCAGGATATAACAGGTTAATAGCATGTTTCTTGTTTAAAAGCACTCGTTTGATGTTCAGACGCCATTTTGTGTTAAAAGCCACTGTATTTACATTAACATGAAATAGTATCCACTTCAGAGTGCTTTTATGACTTAAATGTGTTGTTAGCTGTGGGAACATGAAGATAGAATGTATTAACAACTTACACTGTAATAGAGGTTAAAACACCAGTTTCCTGCATATAACATATCTTACAAGCACTCTTTTGATATTTAGATGCCATTTTGTGTGAAAAACCACTGAACTAACACTAACATGAGATATTATCCTCTTCAGAGTTCTTTTATGACTTAAATGTGTTGTTAGCTGTGGGAACATGAAGATCGAATGTATTGACAACTTACACTGTAATAGAGGTTAAAACACCAGTTTCCTGCATATAACATATCTTACAAGCACTCTTTTGATATTTAGATGCCATTTTGTGTTAAAAGCCACTGAACTCACACTAACATGAGATAATATCCTCTTCAGAGTTCTTTTATGACTTAAATGTGTTGTTAGCTGTGGGAACATGAAGATAGAATGTATTGACAACTTACACTGTAATAGAGGTTAAAACACCAGTTTCCTGCATATAACATATCTTACAAGCACTCTTTTGATATTTAGACGCCATTTTGTGTTAAAAGCCACTGAACTCACACTAACATGAGATATTATCCACTTCAGAGTGCTTTTATGACTTAAATGTGTTGTTAGCTGTGGGAACATGAAGATAGAAGGTATTGACAACTTACACTGTAACAGATGTTAAAACACCAGTTTTCAGGATATAACAGGTTAATAGCCTGTTTCTTGTTTAAAAGCACTTGTTTGATGTTCAGACGCCATTTTGTGTTAAAAGTCACTGTATTTACATTAACATGAAATAGTATCCACTTCAGAGTGCTTTTATGACTTAAATATGCTGTTAGCTGTGGGAACATGAAGATAGAATGTATTGACAACTTACACTGTAATAGAGGTTAAAACACCAGTTTCCTGCATATAACATATCTTACAAGCACTCTTTTGATATTTAGACGCCATTTTGTGTTAAAAGCCACTGAACTCACACTAACATGAGATAATATCCTCTTCAGAGTTCTTTTATGACTTAAATGTGTTGTTAGCTGTGGGAACATGAAGATAGAAGGTATTGACAACTTACACTGTAACAGAGGTTAAAACACCAGTTTTCAGTATATAACACCTAAATAGCCTGTTTCTAGCTTAAAAGCACTCGTTTGATGTTCAGACGCCATTTTGTGTTAAAAGCCACTGAACTTACATTAACATGAAATAGCATCCACTTCAGAGTGCTTTTATGACTTAAATGTGTTGTTAGCTGTGGGAACATGAAGATAGAAGGTATTGACAACTTACACTGTAACAGATGTTAAAACACCAGTTTTCAGGATATAACAGGTTAATAGCCTGTTTCTTGTTTAAAAGCACTCGTTTGATGTTCAGACGCCATTTTGTGTTAAAAGCCACTGTATTTACATTAACATGAAATAGTATCCTCTTCAGAGTTCTTTTATGACTTAAATGTGTTGTTAGCTGTGGGAACATGAAGATAGAATGTATTGACAACTTACACTGTAATAGAGGTTAAAACACCAGTTTCCTGCATATAACATATCTTAAAAGCACTCTTTTGATATTTAGATGCCATTTTGTGTTAAAAGCCACTGAACTCACACTAATATGAGATATTATCCTCATCAGAGTTCTTTTAAGACTTAAATGTGTTGTTAGCTGTGGGAACATGAAGATAGAATGTATTAACAACTTACACTGTAATAGAGGTTAAAACACCAGTTTCCTGCATATAACATATCTTACAAGCACTCTTTTGATATTTAGACGCCATTTTGTGTTAAAAGCCACTGAACTCACACTAACATGAGATAATATCCTCTTCAGAGTTCTTTTATGACTTAAATGTGTTGTTAGCTGTGGGAACATGAAGATAGAAGGTATTGACAACTTACACTGTAACATATGTTAAAACACCAGTTTTCAGGATATAACAGGTTAATAGCCTGTTTCTAGCTTAAAAGCACTCGTTTGATGTTCAGACGCCATTTTGTGTTAAAAGCCACTGAACTTACATTAACATGAAATAGTATCCACTTCAGTGTGCTTTTATGACTTAAATATGTTGTTAGCTGTGGGAACATGAAGATAGAATGTATTGACAACTTACACTGTAATAGAGGTTATAACACCAGTTTCCTGCATATAACATATCTTAAAAGCACTCTTTTGATGTTTAGATGCCATTTTGTGTTAAAAGCCACTGAACTCACACTAATATGAGATTTTATCCACTTCAGAGTGCTTTTATGACTTAAATGTGTTGTTAGCTGTGGGAACATGAAGATAGAAGGTATTGACAACTTACACTGTAACAGATGTTAAAACACCAGTTTTCAGGATATAACAGGTTAATAGCCTGTTTCTTGTTTAAAAGCACTCGTTTGATGTTCAGACGCCATTTTGTGTTAAAAGCCACTGTATTTACATTAACATGAAATAGTATCCACTTCAGAGTGCTTTTATGACTTAAATATGCTGTTAGCTGTGGGAACATGAAGATAGAATGTATTGACAACTTACACTGTAATAGAGGTTAAAACACCAGTTTCCTGCATATAACATATCTTAAAAGCACTCGTTTGATGTTTAGACGCCATTTTGTGTTAAAAGCCACTGAACTCACACTAACATGAGATATTATCCTCATCAGAGTTCTTTTAAGACTTAAATGTGTTGTTAGCTGTGGGAACATGAAGATAGAAGGTATTGACAACTTACACTGTAACATATGTTAAAACACCAGTTTTCAGGATATAACAGGTTAATAGCCCGTTTCTTGTTTAAAAGCACTCGTTTGATGTTCAGACGCCATTTTGTGTTAAAAGCCACTGTATTTACATTAACATGAAATAGTATCCACTTCAGAGTGCTTTTATGACTTAAATGTGTTGTTAGCTGTGGGAACATGAAGATAGAATGTATTAACAACTTACACTGTAATAGAGGTTAAAACACCAGTTTCCTGCATATAACATATCTTACAAGCACTCTTTTGATATTTAGATGCCATTTTGTGTGAAAAGCCACTGAACTCACACTAATATGAGATATTATCCACTTCAGAGTGCTTTTATGACTTAAATGTGTTGTTAGCTGTGGGAACATGAAGATAGAAGGTATTGACAACTTACACTGTAACAGATGTTAAAACACCAGTTTTCAGGATATAACAGGTTAATAGCCTGTTTCTTGTTTAAAAGCACTCGTTTGATGTTCAGACGCCATTTTGTGTTAAAAGCCACTGTATTTACATTAACATGAAATAGTATCCACTTCAGAGTGCTTTTATGACTTAAATGTGTTGTTAGCTGTGGGAACATGAAGATAGAATGTATTAACAACTTACACTGTAATAGAGGTTAAAACACCAGTTTCCTGCATATAACATATCTTACAAGCACTCTTTTGATATTTAGATGCCATTTTGTGTGAAAAGCCACTGAACTCACACTAACATGAGATATTATCCTCTTCAGAGTTCTTTTATGACTTAAATGTGTTGTTAGCTGTGGGAACATGAAGATAGAATGTATTGACAACTTACACTGTAATAGAGGTTAAAACACCAGTTTCCTGCATATAACATATCTTACAAGCACTCTTTTGATATTTAGACGCCATTTTGTGTTAAAAGCCACTGAACTCACACTAACATGAGATAATATCCTCTTCAGAGTTCTTTTATGACTTAAATGTGTTGTTAGCTGTGGGAACATGAAGATAGAAGGTATTGACAACTTACACTGTAACATATGTTAAAACACCAGTTTTCAGGATATAACAGGTTGATAGCCTGTTTCTAGCTTAAAAGCACTCGTTTGATGTTCAGACGCCATTTTGTGTTAAAAGCCACTGAACTTACATTAACATGAAATAGTATCCACTTCAGTGTGCTTTTATGACTTAAATATGTTGTTAGCTGTGGGAACATGAAGATAGAATGTATTGACAACTTACACTGTAATAGAGGTTAAAACACCAGTTTCCTGCATATAACATATCTTAAAAGCACTCTTTTGATGTTTAGATGCCATTTTGTGTTAAAAGCCACTGAACTCACACTAATATGAGATATTATCCACTTCAGAGTGCTTTTATGACTTAAATGTGTTGTTAGCTGTGGGAACATGAAGATAGAAGGTATTGACAACTTACACTGTAACAGATGTTAAAACACCAGTTTTCAGGATATAACAGGTTAATAGCCTGTTTCTTGTTTAAAAGCACTCGTTTGATGTTCAGACGCCATTTTGTGTTAAAAGCCACTGTATTTACATTAACATGAAATAGTATCCACTTCAGAGTGCTTTTATGACTTAAATATGCTGTTAGCTGTGGGAACATGAAGATAGAATGTATTGACAACTTACACTGTAATAGAGGTTAAAACACCAGTTTCCTGCATATAACATATCTTAAAAGCACTCGTTTGATGTTTAGACGCCATTTTGTGTTAAAAGCCACTGAACTCACACTAACATGAGATATTATCCTCATCAGAGTTCTTTTAAGACTTAAATGTGTTGTTAGCTGTGGGAACATGAAGATAGAAGGTATTGACAACTTACACTGTAACATATGTTAAAACACCAGTTTTCAGGATATAACAGGTTAATAGCCTGTTTTTGTTTAAAAGCACTCGTTTGATGTTCAGACGCCATTTTGTGTTAAAAGCCACTGTATTTACATTAACATGAAATAGTATCCACTTCAGAGTGCTTTTATGACTTAAATATGCTGTTAGCTGTGGGAACATGAAGATAGAATGTATTGACAACTTACACTGTAATAGAGGTTAAAACACCAGTTTCCTGCATATAACATATCTTAAAAGCACTCGTTTGATGTTTAGACGCCATTTTGTGTTAAAAGCTACTGAACTCACACTAACATGAGATATTATCCACTTCAGAGTGCTTTTATGACTTAAATGTGTTGTTAGCTGTGGGAACATGAAGATAGAAGGTATTGACAACTTACACTGTAACAGATGTTAAAACACCAGTTTTCAGGATATAACAGGTTAATAGCCCGTTTCTTGTTTAAAAGCACTCGTTTGATGTTCAGACGCCATTTTGTGTTAAAAGCCACTGTATTTACATTAACATGAAATAGTATCCACTTCAGAGTGCTTTTATGACTTAAATGTGTTGTTAGCTGTGGGAACATGAAGATAGAATGTATTAACAACTTACACTGTAATAGAGGTTAAAACACCAGTTTCCTGCATATAACATATCTTAAAAGCACTCGTTTGATATTTAGATGCCATTTTGTGTGAAAAGCCACTGAACTCAAACTAACATGAGATATTATCCTCATCAGAGTTCTTTTATGACTTAAATGTGTTGTTAGCTGTGGGAACATGAAGATAGAATGTATTGACAACTTACACTGTAATAGAGGTTAAAACACCAGTTTCCTGCATATAACATATCTTCCAAGCACTCTTTTGATATTTAGACGCCATTTTGTGTTAAAAGCCACTGAACTCACACTAACATGAGATAATATCCTCTTCAGAGTTCTTTTATGACTTAAATGTGTTGTTAGCTGTGGGAACATGAAGATAGAAGGTATTGACAACTTACACTGTAACATATGTTAAAACACCAGTTTTCAGGATATAACAGGTTAATAGCCTGTTTCTAGCTTAAAAGCACTCGTTTGATGTTCAGACGCCATTTTGTGTTAAAAGCCACTGAACTTACATTAACATGAAATAGTATCCACTTCAGTGTGCTTTTATGACTTAAATATGTTGTTAGCTGTGGGAACATGAAGATAGAATGTATTGACAACTTACACTGTAATAGAGGTTAAAACACCAGTTTCCTGCATATAACATAACTTAAAAGCACTCTTTTGATGTTTAGATGCCATTTTGTGTTAAAAGCCACTGAACTCACACTAATATGAGATATTATCCACTTCAGAGTGCTTTTATGACTTAAATGTGTTGTTAGCTGTGGGAACATGAAGATAGAAGGTATTGACAACTTACACTGTAACAGATGTTAAAACACCAGTTTTCAGGATATAACAGGTTAATAGCCTGTTTCTTGTTTAAAAGCACTCGTTTGATGTTCAGACGCCATTTTGTGTTAAAAGCCACTGTATTTACATTAACATGAAATAGTATCCACTTCAGAGTGCTTTTATGACTTAAATATGCTGTTAGCTGTGGGAACATGAAGATAGAATGTATTGACAACTTACACTGTAATAGAGGTTAAAACACCAGTTTCCTGCATATAACATATCTTAAAAGCACTCGTTTGATGTTTAGACGCCATTTTGTGTTAAAAGCTACTGAACTCACACTAACATGAGATATTATCCACTTCAGAGTGCTTTTATGACTTAAATGTGTTGTTAGCTGTGGGAACATGAAGATAGAAGGTATTGACAACTTACACTGTAACAGATGTTAAAACACCAGTTTTCAGGATATAACAGGTTAATAGCCCGTTTCTTGTTTAAAAGCACTCGTTTGATGTTCAGACGCCATTTTGTGTTAAAAGCCACTGTATTTACATTAACATGAAATAGTATCCACTTCAGAGTGCTTTTATGACTTAAATGTGTTGTTAGCTGTGGGAACATGAAGATAGAATGTATTAACAACTTACACTGTAATAGAGGTTAAAACACCAGTTTCCTGCATATAACATATCTTAAAAGCACTCGTTTGATATTTAGATGCCATTTTGTGTGAAAAGCCACTGAACTCAAACTAACATGAGATATTATCCTCATCAGAGTTCTTTTATGACTTAAATGTGTTGTTAGCTGTGGGAACATGAAGATAGAATGTATTGACAACTTACACTGTAATAGAGGTTAAAACACCAGTTTCCTGCATATAACATATCTTCCAAGCACTCTTTTGATATTTAGACGCCATTTTGTGTTAAAAGCCACTGAACTCACACTAACATGAGATAATATCCTCTTCAGAGTTCTTTTATGACTTAAATGTGTTGTTAGCTGTGGGAACATGAAGATAGAAGGTATTGACAACTTACACTGTAACATATGTTAAAACACCAGTTTTCAGGATATAACAGGTTAATAGCCTGTTTCTAGCTTAAAAGCACTCGTTTGATGTTCAGACGCCATTTTGTGTTAAAAGCCACTGAACTTACATTAACATGAAATAGTATCCACTTCAGTGTGCTTTTATGACTTAAATATGTTGTTAGCTGTGGGAACATGAAGATAGAATGTATTGACAACTTACACTGTAATAGAGGTTAAAACACCAGTTTCCTGCATATAACATAACTTAAAAGCACTCTTTTGATGTTTAGATGCCATTTTGTGTTAAAAGCCACTGAACTCACACTAATATGAGATATTATCCACTTCAGAGTGCTTTTATGACTTAAATGTGTTGTTAGCTGTGGGAACATGAAGATAGAAGGTATTGACAACTTACACTGTAACAGATGTTAAAACACCAGTTTTCAGGATATAACAGGTTAATAGCCTGTTTCTTGTTTAAAAGCACTCGTTTGATGTTCAGACGCCATTTTGTGTTAAAAGCCACTGTATTTACATTAACATGAAATAGTATCCACTTCAGAGTGCTTTTATGACTTAAATATGCTGTTAGCTGTGGGAACATGAAGATAGAATGTATTGACAACTTACACTGTAATAGAGGTTAAAACACCAGTTTCCTGCATATAACATATCTTCCAAGCACTCTTTTGATATTTAGACGCCATTTTGTGTTAAAAGCCACTGAACTCACACTAACATAAGATAATATCCTCTTCAGAGTTCTTTTATGACTTAAATGTGTTGTTAGCTGTGGGAACATGAAGATAGAAGGTATTGACAACTTACACTGTAACATATGTTAAAACACCAGTTTTCAGGATATAACAGGTTAATAGCCTGTTTCTAGCTTAAAAGCACTCGTTTGATGTTCAGACGCCATTTTGTGTTAAAAGCCACTGAACTTACATTAACATGAAATAGTATCCACTTCAGTGTGCTTTTATGACTTAAATGTGTTGTTAGCTGTGGGAACATGAAGATAGAATGTATTAACAACTTACACTGTAATAGAGGTTAAAACACCAGTTTCCTGCATATAACATATCTTACAAGCACTTGTGGAGAAAAATGTAAATACATAAGCTAATCACACATGTTTTAAATTACTACACATAGACTCAGATGTTCAGGCTAGTGGAAAACTATTGTGAGGGTCAGAAACTGTGTCAGGGCATTCCATCTGTACGCCATACGTTGAAAACAGGAAACACAAGAGAGGATCACATTTGGGTCACACACACACACATGACAAGCTCATGATATACATCCCGACAACATACAATGAACGGACACATTGTGTAGCTGCACCCGGAAGGAGCACATGACAAGCTCATGATATACACCCGACAACACACAATGAACGGACACATTGTGTAGCCGCACCAGGAAGGAGCACATGACAAGCACATGATATGCATCTCGACAACATACACACACAATACATAGATGACATCACCCGGAGGGATGGACCGTATGAGCCAGTGTGGGTGGAGATACCCAGCGCTCCAACCAGGCCGCGGCATGCTAAAATTACGCTCCGCCTGCATCTATAGAATGAGCCAATCAGACTCATGCGGAGTCTCTTGAAATACGCTGCGCACTCTGTTGTAAAGCGCCTTTTGAGTGAATTCAACCCTATGTTGAGTTGACTACTAGGTCCGTGCACGTTTAACTGCCGGAATATGTTTTCCTGATATTTGTGCTAATAAAGCGCTGTTATTGATACAACCCATAGACTCTCCTCCTATATTCAAGCTTACTGTTTTTTTCACAACAAATCTGGTAGCAGAGGATGGTTGGGAGAAAAGCTTGAGGAGGAAAGAATTTTAACGACTACCTCCTGTCTTGCAGAAGGAGGGGGGCTTCCTGAAAGAAAGTGGAGGCCAGAAGGATTCATCCACTCTCGGGAAAGTTGATCACATGAGCGCTCAACCGAATAGGTAAGCAGAAACCTATTTAATTGAATTCTGTATATTGAAAAATATAAATTAGGTGATCAACAAATACCGAGTGTGAGTATGAATACTTTAGACAAAATTTAACTAAAGGATAAAATGTTAAAAAATAGAAGGAAAACATATTCTGCAAAAGTGATAAAATAAACCTGCCATAGTGTGTACACATGTGTGACTGAACCTAACAGAAAACACGAGATGAAGGACGAATAGAAGTGCTTTTATGTGTACAGTATCGTGAAGTAGCGGACCCACCATACTCCGTGAAACATGAGAATTCTTGCACATAATTAAGTCACTCTATTAACGAACATAGCGTGTTTTGGGTTAACCAACAGACTGCATAAATAGTACTTTGTAATTTGGAAACCGATACAACTCCTCCGGGACCTCGCTGTCGAGTAGAGAAGCGTAGGCAGTGGTTGTAATACAGGAAAACTTATAGTAATTTGGAACCGATACAATTTCTCCGGAACCGCGCTGTCGAGCAGAGAAGCGTAGGCAGTGGTTGTAATACAATAGAAATTTATAGTATTTTGTAATTTGGAAACGATACAATTTCTCCGGAACCGCGCTGTCGAGCAGAGAAGCGTAGGCAGTGGTTGTAATACAATAGAAATTTATAGTATTTTGTAATTTGGAAACGATACAATTTCTCCGGAACCGCGCTGTCGAGCAGAGAAGCGTAGGCAGTGGTTGTAATACAATAGAAATTTATAGTATTTTGTAATTTGGAAACCGATACAATTTCTCCGGAACCGCGCTGTCGAGTAGAGAAGCGTAGGCAGTGGTTGTAATACAAGAAAATTTAGACATGGCATGGAGTTTTATGACATAGACATAGAAGAGTTCAGAGATATAGATAACAAAGAAGAAGAGGAAGCAGCCGACACCCTGTTGCACGCTCTAGGAAGTGACACTCTCCACTCAGCAGCAACAGCAGAGACACACATACCAACGATAACGGAAGTGAGTAGACAGATACTAGAACTAGAAAAACTTATCAAGAAGAGTCTGTTAAATAAACCTAGTGGGATTGGGGCTGGTCTGGGTAACGTTAGGAGCGATTGTTTTGATTATATTGAGGGATTGAACGAGGGGGAAATGGAAGACTTCGTAGAGACCTTGAAGGCTAGAGTTATGACTGAGGATAGAAGTAAAAAGGGAGATGGGAAGATAGTTAAATCAGTAGCGAAAAGGTGGGAGATAAAGGGATGGATCACCAAGGACGGGCTGCCATCAAGAGAAGCTATGAATATAATGGTGAATGATGTCAAACAAAGATTAGAGAGAGCTCGACAGAACATGGAGGCTGAAAAGGACAAGCGATCAGTTTTCAAACCACTCAAAAAGATGTTTGAAGAACAAGAAGAAGAGACAAGAGTAACAAACCTAATGCTAAAAGATCTATTCCAGCAGAGAAAAATGGAGAGGGGAGACAAACATGAAGAGACACAGGGAGGGGGAGGGGGCATATATCCAGTCCTGCCAGAGAAGTTAACAACTGGGCCTCCAGAAACGACACCTCCCCCAACAGCCCCACCTCCCTACACCCACCAAAGATTTTTGCCTGCACAGACCACAGACACAGCAGTACAAGCACCAGTACTAACATTGGCCGGCGTGGAAGTCCTCGTACAAGACCAAGACAGAGAGGAAATGAAGAGAGAAGTGGAAAGACTGCAACAGCGAATAACGGCACTGGAGCCCCCTGGAGGATCAAGGAGTCAAGGCAGTTCAGAAAAGACCTGGTCAGAAAGTGAACCAGAAGGACCTCTCACAAAAAATCCCTCGAAGCCACCTAGTGGTGGAAACCATATCGACCCAAGGAAGGAGGGGTCAACCAGAGTAAAGTCACCTGCCAGCAGTATTGGCGGCCAGAAAGAGGAAGAGGAACGGGGAGCGGCTGGAGGATACAACCCTAAATCAGCGGCATGTGGATACGATCGGGACTTCATGAGAGATAACGAGGACCACTTTGGCCTCCCCACAGGAGGGGTAGACATATCTCAATTGACTGATCTAAGCAACATGGCCGCTCCAAGTCCAAAAACCCCAGAAAGGAGCCCAAGCCCCACAAGAAGAAGATATGTGGTGCTTCACGGGCCCCCATACCACGGATGTCTCCCTCCCAGAACACATACCACTGCCAAGACAACATGGACTCCCATGTACGGATCACCCAGGAGCCGCAGCGGTTTTGAATGCGGTGAACTCACGATTTTGGACTATAACCCCCCATGACGTAGGAGCCCTGGAAACACAACCAGTGATTGTCACCCTGAAAGACCCAGATGCACCTCCTATTTATCGACGGCAGTATCCCCTAACCCAAGATCAAATGAAGGGAATTGCCCCCACGATACAGGGCCTTCTGGACGTCGGGGTAATATACGAGTGCCACTCCCCATGGAATACTCCCATACTACCGGTACAGAAAGCAGGGGGAAAGGGCTGGAGAATGGTACAAGACTTCCGCCCTATAAATGATGCAACGACTCCAGATGTTCATCCAGTACCAGACCCACACGTAGCACTCACGAGTTTAAGCCCAGTATTTCGATACTTCACTGTCATAGATTTGGCAAACGCTTTCTTCAGTGTTCCACTGGCACAAACATCACAAGCCATGTTTGCTTTCACGTTTGGGGGCAAACAGTACACCTACAATCGGTTGCCACAGGGGTTCAGGGACTCGCCAGGTCTCTTTAATCAGGTACTAAAAGCACACCTACTAGAACTCCAATGGCCACCAGGGGTTGTGCTCATCCAATATGTAGATGATCTTCTCTTGGCAGCAGAAACATCTACCCTCTGCCTGGAGGCCACTGCCCTACTGTTCTCAGTTCTGCACAAAAAGGGCTACAAAGTCAAGAGAGAAAAAGTGCAGCTATGCAGAGAAGAAGTCCTATTCCTGGGCCGACAAATCTCGGCATCAGGATTGGGAGTATCTACGGCCCACAGGGAATCAATCCTACACCATCCAAAGCCCACCACGGTGGCAGATATGCTGTCATTTCTGGGACTAACGGGCTACAGCCGATCCCACATACCTGATTACTCCAATCGGACACAACCTTTGCGGACAATGATCAACGAGGTAGGGGCTCGAAACCTCACAGAACGACTACCCTGGACTTCTGAAGCTGAACAAGCATTCACTGACATGAAACAAGTACTCTCCCAAGCTGCTGCACTCACCTCACCGGACTACACAGAAGTGTTCCATTTGGATGTTTCTGAACAAAATGCATTTTTAAATGCTGTTTTGTATCAGAAAAAAGGGGGAGAGAGGAATGTGCTGATATACTACTCTTCAAAACTCGACGCAGTGGAAACCGGACAGTCAATGTGCGCCAGATATGTTGCAGCGGTAGCAAAAGCTCTCCAAAAAACAGCACATGTAGTGATGTGTCACCCATTACAGGTCCACACTGAACATGGAGTTGCAGCGTTTTTGGCAAGTAAGGAGTTTACTTTCAGCATGGCCAGAAAAACCAAGATTCAAAGAGAATGCACCAGGCCACATATAACCTTTGTCGCAGCCGAAAGGAACATGGCTGGAAACTTTGGGAAAGGAACCCCACATTCATGTGAAGAACTTGCGGTCAAAGAAAGTAAGCTCAGACAAGACCTGAAAAATGACATAGATCCCAAAGCAGAACTCTGGCTCTACACTGACGGATGCTGCTACCGAGGAGAAAACGGACTGAACCAGGCATCATATGCAGTGGTTCAGCAACACTCCAATGGAAGACATGAGACGCTCAAAGCAGAAGTAATACCACAACCCGCTTCAGCGCAAATGGCAGAAGTCAAGGCGCTCACCGAAGCCTTGAAACTGGCCAAAGGAAAGACGGTGAACATCTTTACAGATTCTGCTTACGCACATGGGGCGGCACAAGTAGATGCACCCATGTGGCAACGGAGGGGATTTGTAACATCCAGCAACGCCCCAATCAAACACCAAAGAGAAATACAAGAGCTGGTGGAAGCAATCACCCTACCAAGAGGAGTATCCATAATGAAGTGCAAAGGACATGAGAAAACAGGCACCAGGATCAGTCAAGGAAACGAGGCTGCAGATCAGGCGGCCAAAAAGGCAGGAGGATATCAGCCAAAGCAAATGGTACTCAGGCTGACGCCCCCCCAACCTAAACTCACCGAAGAAGACCTAAAAAAGATACAAGAACAAGCAGGCCCGTACGAATGGTCGACATGGACACAAAAGGGGGCCACAAAGAAAGAAGGTCTCTGGAGATCACATGATGGAAGGATAGTGGCACCAGCAAAACTAGTAGCGACCCTACTAAAAGAAGCCCATGGACCAACCCATGAAGGACAAAGACAAACACTGTTGAACATTTCAGCACTCTGGTGGCACCCACACCTAGACAGCATGGCAAAACTATACTGCGAAGAATGCGTCGTCTGTGGAAACCACAACCCAAGAAAACCATTCAAAACGCCCATGGGATCCTACCCCGTACCTCTCGCACCATTCCAAGATATTAGTATAGATTATACAGATATGGGACAGGAGAACTTAGTACAGGGAAAGAGGTACATCTTGGTAATGGTAGACAGATTTTCAAGATGGGTAGAAGCAATCCCCACAAATAGAGAAGACGGGAAGACAGTAATAAAGTGGTTGCAAACAGAGCTAATACCCAGATATGGGGTACCGAAATGTATCAGATCAGACAACGGGACACATTTTAATAATCAGATGCTGAGTGAAGTGGAGGCATTCCTGGGGATTGCACACAGTTTTGGTTCGGTCTACCATCCACAGTCCCAGGGACTGGTGGAACGCGCGAATCAAACATTGAAGGCTAAAATAGCCAAGGTATGTGCGGGCAGTAAGATGACATGGTTGGAGGCCCTCCCTTTGGCTCTCATGGCCATGAGAACCTCAAAAGGGAGAGGCACGCACCTGTCGCCCCATGAGTTGTTGACGGGAAGGCCAATGCCTGGCCCGCCACGTGATGGAGGACATATACCTCCTTTAGATGTGTGTCAGATAGAAAAATCCGACTACATGAGAGAACTAATATCTCTTGTCTCAGCCCTCTCAATACAGGTGCAGAAGGCACAGGAGAAGGATCCCGAAGAGCAGGGGACGATAGTCAAAGTAGGAGACTGGGTCAGGGTCAAGGTTCACAAAAGAAAGTGGACGGACCCCAGGTGGACTGGTCCGTACGAAGTGAAGGAGGTTACTTCACACTCGGTCCAGGTCAAGGGAAAAGCAGGAGCTCCCTGGCACCACCTGACACATTGTGCCCCAGCATCACCACCTACTCGCTCACTCCAGGAAGTGAGAACAGATTTGGCCCAAAATGACGACTCCGAGGAGTTTTAGGAGACTCTCCGGAGATCCGTCTGTTGCACCGGAGGAAAGACGGAGGTGGAGATATGCAGACTATCTCCCATGGGGGAAAACGATGTGCACCGTGATCATGGGTGTAACCGGGGTGGCGGTAATACTCCTTCTACTAGGACTCGAACTAATAAACAAAGAGCGAGACAATTCCACCAACATTTACCTAACACGTCCCAAAAGGGAACAAACGAAAACTTTCCAGATCCCCGAAGTCGCGTGCGGTGCTAAAATAGTTTTAAATTATACTGCCGGGGATACCACAATGTTCACATTCGACCTGTGCTCCGTGATAGACTGCGGGGAATCCCAAGCAAGTTGGCGGGGCTACGATGTCTATCTGTGTAATAGTCCACGAATAGTGGAGAGCTGCGAGGCCACTGGGAATGCTTACCAACATGGGTTTGGGTTCTCGGTGGATTCACAGCCATTTTGTCCCGATTGGTATCAAGTAACAAAGTACACTGGGACCTGGTCCGGTTTTACCAGACACACACACAGCGAGTTTTGGGACCACATTTCGTTCCAAAGAGATTTCAGTCCAACCGGCAATCCGCTCACTCTCTCTATCAATAACATTAAGGCAAGCTCCACGGGAAAAAATCGCATATGGATCGCATTAGGAGTAGACGTCACCGGAAAAGACCAGATACGAGGAATACAAGTAAACATATACCCGCCCAAATACGCCCCCACTAGTAAAGGTAGTGCAACGAATACGACCACAGCTAATTCCACTGCCCTAAAGCCGCCCACTACCAGTCCGATAGTGATGACCCAGGATTACACAGAATTAACTCCTTTAGACGTCGTAAAAATGGCTACAGGCTTCGGAGAAAGTAACATTTGGTTAAGGTGGATTACGGATAATGCTAAGCGCCAGAACATGACGGGATGTGTAGCATGCGCGGCTGCGCGTCCTGCCATGTTCGTCGAACCTGCCCCCTTATATCCAGACAAAGACAAAGTAGGTTATGAATGTATGATGAACTTAACCAGAAAAGCCACACCCTCAGGATGCCAATCCCTGGCATCAGTCTTCCCACCCATTGATAATAAAACTAGGGCCGGCTATTTTACCGCCATAAAAGGAAAAGATCCCAGGTATCAGTGTTTCAACTTCGCCAGCAGCAAACCAAAAGTACCATGGGCCCGAGCGGGACTGTTTTACTATTGTGGAGGGTTGCGTCTCTATTCTCGAGTAGAGGCCGACACCACCATAGGCACCTGCGCCATGGTCAGACTAGGGATGCCCCTTACGTTAATAGGCAGTCGAGTGATAAAAAACCCCTCAGGACCTAACGCCCTCGTCCGGCGAAGAAGAAGACATATACTTGCTAAAAGGGACACAAGCTTGCAAGACCCATTTGGAGGGACCACATACGTGGACGCCATAGGTATCCCTCGAGGCGTGCCAGACGAGTATAAATTGGCCAATCAAGTAGGGGCAGGGTTCGAATCAATCTTTCTCTGGATACTCCCCAATAAAAACGTAGACCGCATTAACTATATCCACTATAATATTTTGCGCCTCGCTAATGCCACTAGGGATGCAGTGGAAGGGCTGGCGGAGCAGCTCGCACCCACATCGATCATCGCTATGCAAAATAGAATGGCGCTAGACATGCTCCTAGCTGAAAAAGGGGGTGTCTGTGCCATGTTTGGAAAACTTTGCTGTACCATAATCCCCAATAACACGGCCCCAGATGGCTCAGTCACTCGAGCATTAGAAAACCTAAGGGCACTCTCCAAAGAAATGCACGAAGCATCAGGGGTCGATGACCCGTTCACCAAATGGATGGAAGATGTGTTTGGAAAATGGAAAGCGGTAATAATATCTTTAGCAGCCTCAATAGCCATCTTCCTGGCCATACTAGTCACCTGTGGGTGCTGCTGCATTCCATGTCTGAGAACCATGGTTTCCAGGATAGTGCAAACTGCACTGACTAAAGAACAAGACCCACCAAAATATATGATGCCCCTACTAGCTAATGAGGAACTTGAGGATGGGAGCCTGGACATGGAAGACGAGGAAGGAAAAGAGTACCTTTAAACAAAATGTTCACACCTAGTTGGTGTGAAAAGGGGGATTTGTGGAGAAAAATGTAAATACATAAGCTAATCACACATGTTTTAAATTACTACACATAGACTCAGATGTTCAGGCTAGTGGAAAACTATTGTGAGGGTCAGAAACTGTGTCAGGGCATTCCATCTGTACGCCATACGTTGAAAACAGGAAACACAAGAGAGGATCACATTTGGGTCACACACACACACATGACAAGCTCATGATATACATCCCGACAACATACAATGAACGGACACATTGTGTAGCTGCACCCGGAAGGAGCACATGACAAGCTCATGATATACACCCGACAACACACAATGAACGGACACATTGTGTAGCCGCACCAGGAAGGAGCACATGACAAGCACATGATATGCATCTCGACAACATACACACACAATACATAGATGACATCACCCGGAGGGATGGACCGTATGAGCCAGTGTGGGTGGAGATACCCAGCGCTCCAACCAGGCCGCGGCATGCTAAAATTACGCTCCGCCTGCATCTATAGAATGAGCCAATCAGACTCATGCGGAGTCTCTTGAAATACGCTGCGCACTCTGTTGTAAAGCGCCTTTTGAGTGAATTCAACCCTATGTTGAGTTGACTACTAGGTCCGTGCACGTTTAACTGCCGGAATATGTTTTCCTGATATTTGTGCTAATAAAGCGCTGTTATTGATACAACCCATAGACTCTCCTCCTATATTCAAGCTTACTGTTTTTTTCACAACACACTCTTTTGATATTTAGATGCCATTTTGTGTGAAAAGCCACTGAACTCACACTAACATGAGATATTATCCTCTTCAGAGTTCTTTTATGACTTAAATGTGTTGTTAGCTGTGGGAACATGAAGATAGAAGGTATTGACAACTTACACTGTAACAGATGTTAAAACACCAGTTTTCAGGATATAACAGGTTAATAGCCTGTTTCTTGTTTAAAAGCACTCGTTTGATGTTCAGACGCCATTTTGTGTTAAAAGCCACTGTATTTACATTAACATGAAATAGTATCCACTTCAGAGTGCTTTTATGACTTAAATATGCTGTTAGCTGTGGGAACATGAAGATAGAATGTATTGACAACTTACACTGTAATAGAGGTTAAAACACCAGTTTCCTGCATATAACATATCTTAAAAGCACTCGTTTGATGTTTAGACGCCATTTTGTGTTAAAAGCCACTGAACTCACACTAACATGAGATATTATCCTCATCAGAGTTCTTTTAAGACTTAAATGTGTTGTTAGCTGTGGGAACATGAAGATAGAAGGTATTGACAACTTACACTGTAACATATGTTAAAACACCAGTTTTCAGGATATAACAGGTTAATAGCCCGTTTCTTGTTTAAAAGCACTCGTTTGATGTTCAGACGCCATTTTGTGTTAAAAGCCACTGTATTTACATTAACATGAAATAGTATCCACTTCAGAGTGCTTTTATGACTTAAATGTGTTGTTAGCTGTGGGAACATGAAGATAGAATGTATTAACAACTTACACTGTAATAGAGGTTAAAACACCAGTTTCCTGCATATAACATATCTTACAAGCACTCTTTTGATATTTAGATGCCATTTTGTGTGAAAAGCCACTGAACTCACACTAACATGAGATATTATCCTCTTCAGAGTTCTTTTATGACTTAAATGTGTTGTTAGCTGTGGGAACATGAAGATAGAATGTATTGACAACTTACACTGTAATAGAGGTTAAAACACCAGTTTCCTGCATATAACATATCTTACAAGCACTCTTTTGATATTTAGACGCCATTTTGTGTTAAAAGCCACTGAACTCACACTAACATGAGATCATATCCTCTTCAGAGTTCTTTTATGACTTAAATGTGTTGTTAGCTGTGGGAACATGAAGATAGAATGTATTGACAACTTACACTGTAATAGAGGTTAAAACACCAGTTTCCTGCATATAACATATCTTACAAGCACTCTTCTGATATTTAGACGCCATTTTGTGTTAAAAGCCACTGAACTCACACTAACATGAGATAATATCCTCTTCAGAGTTCTTTTATGACTTAAATGTGTTGTTAGCTGTGGGAACATGAAGATAGAAGGTATTGACAACTTACACTGTAACAGAGGTTAAAACACCAGTTTTCAGTATATAACACCTAAATAGCCTGTTTCTAGCTTAAAAGCACTCGTTTGATGTTCAGACGCCATTTTGTGTTAAACGCCACTGAACTTACATTAACATGAAATAGTATCCACTTCAGTGTGCTTTTATGACTTAAATATGTTGTTAGCTGTGGGAACATGAAGATAGAATGTATTGACAACTTACACTGTAATAGAGGTTAAAACACCAGTTTCCTGCATATAACATATCTTAAAAGCACTCTTTTGATATTTAGATGCCATTTTGTGTGAAAAGCCACTGAACTCAAACTAACATGAGATATTATCCTCTTCAGAGTTCTTTTATGACTTAAATGTGTTGTTAGCTGTGGGAACATGAAGATAGAATGTATTGACAACTTACACTGTAATAGAGGTTAAAACACCAGTTTCCTGCATATAACATATCTTACAAGCACTCTTTTGATATTTAGACGCCATTTTGTGTTAAAAGCCACTGAACTCACACTAACATGAGATAATATCCTCTTCAGAGTTCTTTTATGACTTAAATGTGTTGTTAGCTGTGGGAACATGAAGATAGAAGGTATTGACAACTTACACTGTAACATATGTTAAAACACCAGTTTTCAGGATATAACAGGTTAATAGCCTGTTTCTAGCTTAAAAGCACTCGTTTGATGTTCAGACGCCATTTTGTGTTAAAAGCCACTGAACTTACATTAACATGAAATAGTATCCACTTCAGTGTGCTTTTATGACTTAAATATGTTGTTAGCTGTGGGAACATGAAGATAGAATGTATTGACAACTTACACTGTAATAGAGGTTAAAACACCAGTTTCCTGCATATAACATATCTTACAAGCACTCTTTTGATATTTAGATGCCATTTTGTGTGAAAAGCCACTGAACTCACACTAACATGAGATATTATCCTCTTCAGAGTTCTTTTATGACTTAAATGTGTTGTTAGCTGTGGGAACATGAAGATAGAATGTATTGACAACTTACACTGTAATAGAGGTTAAATCACCAGTTTCCTGCATATAACATATCTTACAAGCACTCTTTTGATATTTAGACGCCATTTTGTGTTAAAAGCCACTGAACTCACACTAACATGAGATAATATCCTCTTCAGAGTTCTTTTATGACTTAAATGTGTTGTTAGCTGTGGGAACATGAAGATAGAAGATATTGACAACTTACACTGTAACATATGTTAAAACACCAGTTTTCAGTATATAACACCTAAATAGCCTGTTTCTAGCTTAAAAGCACTCGTTTGATGTTCAGACGCCATTTTGTGTTAAAATCCACTGAACTTACATTAACATGAAATAGTATCCACTTCAGAGTTCTTTTAAAACTTAAATGTGTTGTTAGCTGTGGGAACATGAAGATAGAATGTATTGACAACTTACACTGTAATAGAGGTTAAAACACCAGTTTCCTGCATATAACATATCTTACAAGCACTCTTTTGATATTTAGATGCCATTTTGTGTGAAAAGCCACTGAACTCACACTAACATGAGATATTATCCTCTTCAGAGTTCTTTTATGACTTAAATGTGTTGTTAGCTGTGGGAACATGAAGATAGAATGTATTGACAACTTACACTGTAATAGAGGTTAAAACACCAGTTTCCTGCATATAACATATCTTACAAGCACTCTTTTGATATTTAGACGCCATTTTGTGTTAAAAGCCACTGAACTCACACTAACATGAGATAATATCCTCTTCAGAGTTCTTTTATGACTTAAATGTGTTGTTAGCTGTGGGAACATGAAGATAGAAGGTATTGACAACTTACACTGTAACATATGTTAAAACACCAGTTTTCAGGATATAACAGGTTAATAGCCTGTTTCTAGCTTAAAAGCACTCGTTTGATGTTCAGACGCCATTTTGTGTTAAAAGCCACTGAACATACATTAACATGAAATAGTATCCACTTCAGAGTGCTTTTATGACTTAAATATGCTGTTAGCTGTGGGAACATGAAGATAGAATGTATTGACAACTTACACTGTAATAGAGGTTAAAACACCAGTTTCCTGCATATAACATATCTTAAAAGCACTCGTTTGATGTTTAGACGCCATTTTGTGTTAAAAGCCACTGAACTCACACTAACATGAGATATTATCCTCATCAGAGTTCTTTTAAGACTTAAATGTGTTGTTAGCTGTGGGAACATGAAGATAGAAGGTATTGACAACTTACACTGTAACATATGTTAAAACACCAGTTTTCAGGATATAACAGGTTAATAGCCCGTTTCTTGTTTAAAAGCACTCGTTTGATGTTCAGACGCCATTTTGTGTTAAAAGCCACTGTATTTACATTAACATGAAATAGTATCCACTTCAGAGTGCTTTTATGACTTAAATGTGTTGTTAGCTGTGGGAACATGAAGATAGAATGTATTAACAACTTACACTGTAATAGAGGTTAAAACACCAGTTTCCTGCATATAACATATCTTACAAGCACTCTTTTGATATTTAGATGCCATTTTGTGTGAAAAGCCACTGAACTCACACTAACATGAGATATTATCCTCTTCAGAGTTCTTTTATGACTTAAATGTGTTGTTAGCTGTGGGAACATGAAGATAGAAGGTATTGACAACTTACACTGTAACAGATGTTAAAACACCAGTTTTCAGGATATAACAGGTTAATAGCCTGTTTCTTGTTTAAAAGCACTCGTTTGATGTTCAGACGCCATTTTGTGTTAAAAGCCACTGTATTTACATTAACATGAAATAGTATCCACTTCAGAGTGCTTTTATGACTTAAATATGCTGTTAGCTGTGGGAACATGAAGATAGAATGTATTGACAACTTACACTGTAATAGAGGTTAAAACACCAGTTTCCTGCATATAACATATCTTACAAGCACTCTTTTGATATTTAGATGCCATTTTGTGTGAAAAGCCACTGAACTCACACTAACATGAGATATTATCCTCTTCAGAGTTCTTTTATGACTTAAATATGTTGTTAGCTGTGGGAACATGAAGATAGAATGTATTGACAACTTACACTGTAATAGAGGTTAAAACACCAGTTTCCTGCATATAACATATCTTAAAAGCACTCTTTTGATATTTAGATGCCATTTTTTTGTGTGAAAAGCCACTGAACTCAAACTAACATGAGATATTATCCTCTTCAGAGTTCTTTTATGACTTAAATGTGTTGTTAGCTGTGGGAACATGAAGATAGAATGTATTGACAACTTACACTGTAATAGAGGTTAAAACACCAGTTTCCTGCATATAACATATCTTAAAAGCACTCTTTTGATATTTAGATGCCATTTTGTGTTAAAAGCCACTGAACTTACATTAACATGAAATAGCATCCACTTCAGTGTGCTTTTATGACTTAAATATGTTGTTAGCTGTGGGAACATGAAGATAGAATGTATTGACAACTTACACTGTAATAGAGGTTAAAACACCAGTTTCCTGCATATAACATATCTTAAAAGCACTCGTTTGATGTTTAGACGCCATTTTGTGTTAAAAGCCACTGAACTCACACTAACATGAGATATTATCCACTTCAGAGTGCTTTTATGACTTAAATGTGTTGTTAGCTGTGGGAACATGAAGATAGAAGGTATTGACAACTTACACTGTAACAGATGTTAAAACACCAGTTTTCAGGATATAACAGGTTAATAGCCTGTTTCTTTTTAAAAGCACTCGTTTGATGTTCAGACGCCATTTTGTGTTAAAAGCCACTGTATTTACATTAACATGAAATAGTATCCACTTCAGAGTGCTTTTATGACTTAAATATGCTGTTAGCTGTGGGAACATGAAGATAGAATGTATTGACAACTTACACTGTAATAGAGGTTAAAACACCAGTTTCCTGCATATAACATATCTTAAAAGCACTCGTTTGATGTTTAGACGCCATTTTGTGTTAAAAGCCACTGAACTCACACTAACATGAGATATTATCCTCATCAGAGTTCTTTTAAGACTTAAATGTGTTGTTAGCTGTGGGAACATGAAGATAGAAGGTATTGACAATTTACACTTTAACAGAGGTTAAAACACCAGTTTTCAGTATTTAACACCTAAATAGCCTGTTTCTAGCTTAAAAGCACTCGTTTGATGTTCAGATGCCATTTTGTGTTAAAAGCCACTGAACTTACATTAACATGAAATAGTATCCACTTCAGTGTGCTTTTATGACTTAAATATGTTGTTAGCTGTGGGAACATGAAGATAGAATGTATTGACAACTTACACTGTAATAGAGGTTAAAACACCAGTTTCCTGCATATAACATATCTTAAAAGCACTCTTTTGATATTTAGATGCCATTTTGTGTGAAAAGCCACTGAACTCAAACTAACATGAGATATTATCCTCTTCAGAGTTCTTTTATGACTTAAATGTGTTGTTAGCTGTGGGAACATGAAGATAGAATGTATTGACAACTTACACTGTAATAGAGGTTAAAACACCAGTTTCCTGCATATAACATATCTTACAAGCACTCTTTTGATATTTAGACACCTTTTTGTGTTAAAAGCCACTGAACTCACACTAACATGAGATAATATCCTCTTCAGAGTTCTTTTATGACTTAAATGTGTTGTTAGCTGTGGGAACATGAAGATAGAAGGTATAACTTACACTGTAACAGAGGTTGAAACACCAGTTTTCAGTATATAACACCTAAATAGCCTGTTTCTAGCTTAAAAGCACTCGTTTGATGTTCAGATGCCATTTTGTGTTAAAAGCCACTGAACTCACACTAACATTAGATATTATCCTCATCAGAGTTCTTTTAAGACTTAAATGTGTTGTTAGCTGTGGGAACATGAAGATAGAAGGTATTGACAACTTACACTGTAACATATGTTAAAACACCAGTTTTCAGGATATAACAGGTTAATAGCATGTTTCTTGTTTAAAAGCACTCGTTTGATGTTCAGACGCCATTTTGTGTTAAAAGCCACTGTATTTACATTAACATGAAATAGTATCCACTTCAGAGTGCTTTTATGACTTAAATGTGTTGTTAGCTGTGGGAACATGAAGATAGAATGTATTAACAACTTACACTGTAATAGAGGTTAAAACACCAGTTTCCTGCATATAACATATCTTACAAGCACTCTTTTGATATTTAGATGCCATTTTGTGTGAAAAGCCACTGAACTAACACTAACATGAGATATTATCCTCTTCAGAGTTCTTTTATGACTTAAATGTGTTGTTAGCTGTGGGAACATGAAGATCGAATGTATTGACAACTTACACTGTAATAGAGGTTAAAACACCAGTTTCCTGCATATAACATATCTTACAAGCACTCTTTTGATATTTAGATGCCATTTTGTGTTAAAAGCCACTGAACTCACACTAACATGAGATAATATCCTCTTCAGAGTTCTTTTATGACTTAAATGTGTTGTTAGCTGTGGGAACATGAAGATAGAATGTATTGACAACTTACACTGTAATAGAGGTTAAAACACCAGTTTCCTGCATATAACATATCTTACAAGCACTCTTTTGATATTTAGACGCCATTTTGTGTTAAAAGCCACTGAACTCACACTAACATGAGATATTATCCACTTCAGAGTGCTTTTATGACTTAAATGTGTTGTTAGCTGTGGGAACATGAAGATAGAAGGTATTGACAACTTACACTGTAACAGATGTTAAAACACCAGTTTTCAGGATATAACAGGTTAATAGCCTGTTTCTTGTTTAAAAGCACTTGTTTGATGTTCAGACGCCATTTTGTGTTAAAAGTCACTGTATTTACATTAACATGAAATAGTATCCACTTCAGAGTGCTTTTATGACTTAAATATGCTGTTAGCTGTGGGAACATGAAGATAGAATGTATTGACAACTTACACTGTAATAGAGGTTAAAACACCAGTTTCCTGCATATAACATATCTTACAAGCACTCTTTTGATATTTAGACGCCATTTTGTGTTAAAAGCCACTGAACTCACACTAACATGAGATAATATCCTCTTCAGAGTTCTTTTATGACTTAAATGTGTTGTTAGCTGTGGGAACATGAAGATAGAAGGTATTGACAACTTACACTGTAACAGAGGTTAAAACACCAGTTTTCAGTATATAACACCTAAATAGCCTGTTTCTAGCTTAAAAGCACTCGTTTGATGTTCAGACGCCATTTTGTGTTAAAAGCCACTGAACTTACATTAACATGAAATAGCATCCACTTCAGAGTGCTTTTATGACTTAAATGTGTTGTTAGCTGTGGGAACATGAAGATAGAAGGTATTGACAACTTACACTGTAACAGATGTTAAAACACCAGTTTTCAGGATATAACAGGTTAATAGCCTGTTTCTTGTTTAAAAGCACTCGTTTGATGTTCAGACGCCATTTTGTGTTAAAAGCCACTGTATTTACATTAACATGAAATAGTATCCTCTTCAGAGTTCTTTTATGACTTAAATGTGTTGTTAGCTGTGGGAACATGAAGATAGAATGTATTGACAACTTACACTGTAATAGAGGTTAAAACACCAGTTTCCTGCATATAACATATCTTAAAAGCACTCTTTTGATATTTAGATGCCATTTTGTGTTAAAAGCCACTGAACTCACACTAATATGAGATATTATCCTCATCAGAGTTCTTTTAAGACTTAAATGTGTTGTTAGCTGTGGGAACATGAAGATAGAATGTATTAACAACTTACACTGTAATAGAGGTTAAAACACCAGTTTCCTGCATATAACATATCTTACAAGCACTCTTTTGATATTTAGACGCCATTTTGTGTTAAAAGCCACTGAACTCACACTAACATGAGATAATATCCTCTTCAGAGTTCTTTTATGACTTAAATGTGTTGTTAGCTGTGGGAACATGAAGATAGAAGGTATTGACAACTTACACTGTAACATATGTTAAAACACCAGTTTTCAGGATATAACAGGTTAATAGCCTGTTTCTAGCTTAAAAGCACTCGTTTGATGTTCAGACGCCATTTTGTGTTAAAAGCCACTGAACTTACATTAACATGAAATAGTATCCACTTCAGTGTGCTTTTATGACTTAAATATGTTGTTAGCTGTGGGAACATGAAGATAGAATGTATTGACAACTTACACTGTAATAGAGGTTAAAACACCAGTTTCCTGCATATAACATATCTTAAAAGCACTCTTTTGATGTTTAGATGCCATTTTGTGTTAAAAGCCACTGAACTCACACTAATATGAGATATTATCCACTTCAGAGTGCTTTTATGACTTAAATGTGTTGTTAGCTGTGGGAACATGAAGATAGAAGGTATTGACAACTTACACTGTAACAGATGTTAAAACACCAGTTTTCAGGATATAACAGGTTAATAGCCTGTTTCTTGTTTAAAAGCACTCGTTTGATGTTCAGACGCCATTTTGTGTTAAAAGCCACTGTATTTACATTAACATGAAATAGTATCCACTTCAGAGTGCTTTTATGACTTAAATATGCTGTTAGCTGTGGGAACATGAAGATAGAATGTATTGACAACTTACACTGTAATAGAGGTTAAAACACCAGTTTCCTGCATATAACATATCTTAAAAGCACTCGTTTGATGTTTAGACGCCATTTTGTGTTAAAAGCCACTGAACTCACACTAACATGAGATATTATCCTCATCAGAGTTCTTTTAAGACTTAAATGTGTTGTTAGCTGTGGGAACATGAAGATAGAAGGTATTGACAACTTACACTGTAACATATGTTAAAACACCAGTTTTCAGGATATAACAGGTTAATAGCCCGTTTCTTGTTTAAAAGCACTCGTTTGATGTTCAGACGCCATTTTGTGTTAAAAGCCACTGTATTTACATTAACATGAAATAGTATCCACTTCAGAGTGCTTTTATGACTTAAATGTGTTGTTAGCTGTGGGAACATGAAGATAGAATGTATTAACAACTTACACTGTAATAGAGGTTAAAACACCAGTTTCCTGCATATAACATATCTTACAAGCACTCTTTTGATATTTAGATGCCATTTTGTGTGAAAAGCCACTGAACTCACACTAATATGAGATATTATCCACTTCAGAGTGCTTTTATGACTTAAATGTGTTGTTAGCTGTGGGAACATGAAGATAGAAGGTATTGACAACTTACACTGTAACAGATGTTAAAACACCAGTTTTCAGGATATAACAGGTTAATAGCCTGTTTCTTGTTTAAAAGCACTCGTTTGATGTTCAGACGCCATTTTGTGTTAAAAGCCACTGTATTTACATTAACATGAAATAGTATCCACTTCAGAGTGCTTTTATGACTTAAATGTGTTGTTAGCTGTGGGAACATGAAGATAGAATGTATTAACAACTTACACTGTAATAGAGGTTAAAACACCAGTTTCCTGCATATAACATATTTCACAAGCACTCTTTTGATATTTAGATGCCATTTTGTGTGAAAAGCCACTGAACTCACACTAACATGAGATATTATCCTCTTCAGAGTTCTTTTATGACTTAAATGTGTTGTTAGCTGTGGGAACATGAAGATAGAATGTATTGACAACTTACACTGTAATAGAGGTTAAAACACCAGTTTCCTGCATATAACATATCTTACAAGCACTCTTTTGATATTTAGACGCCATTTTGTGTTAAAAGCCACTGAACTCACACTAACATGAGATAATATCCTCTTCAGAGTTCTTTTATGACTTAAATGTGTTGTTAGCTGTGGGAACATGAAGATAGAAGGTATTGACAACTTACACTGTAACATATGTTAAAACACCAGTTTTCAGGATATAACAGGTTAATAGCCTGTTTCTAGCTTAAAAGCACTCGTTTGATGTTCAGACGCCATTTTGTGTTAAAAGCCACTGAACTTACATTAACATGAAATAGTATCCACTTCAGTGTGCTTTTATGACTTAAATATGTTGTTAGCTGTGGGAACATGAAGATAGAATGTATTGACAACTTACACTGTAATAGAGGTTAAAACACCAGTTTCCTGCATATAACATATCTTAAAAGCACTCTTTTGATGTTTAGATGCCATTTTGTGTTAAAAGCCACTGAACTCACACTAATATGAGATATTATCCACTTCAGAGTGCTTTTATGACTTAAATGTGTTGTTAGCTGTGGGAACATGAAGATAGAAGGTATTGACAACTTACACTGTAACAGATGTTAAAACACCAGTTTTCAGGATATAACAGGTTAATAGCCTGTTTCTTGTTTAAAAGCACTCGTTTGATGTTCAGACGCCATTTTGTGTTAAAAGCCACTGTATTTACATTAACATGAAATAGTATCCACTTCAGAGTGCTTTTATGACTTAAATATGCTGTTAGCTGTGGGAACATGAAGATAGAATGTATTGACAACTTACACTGTAATAGAGGTTAAAACACCAGTTTCCTGCATATAACATATCTTAAAAGCACTCGTTTGATGTTTAGACGCCATTTTGTGTTAAAAGCCACTGAACTCACACTAACATGAGATATTATCCTCATCAGAGTTCTTTTAAGACTTAAATGTGTTGTTAGCTGTGGGAACATGAAGATAGAAGGTATTGACAACTTACACTGTAACATATGTTAAAACACCAGTTTTCAGGATATAACAGGTTAATAGCCTGTTTTTGTTTAAAAGCACTCGTTTGATGTTCAGACGCCATTTTGTGTTAAAAGCCACTGTATTTACATTAACATGAAATAGTATCCACTTCAGAGTGCTTTTATGACTTAAATATGCTGTTAGCTGTGGGAACATGAAGATAGAATGTATTGACAACTTACACTGTAATAGAGGTTAAAACACCAGTTTCCTGCATATAACATATCTTAAAAGCACTCGTTTGATGTTTAGACGCCATTTTGTGTTAAAAGCTACTGAACTCACACTAACATGAGATATTATCCACTTCAGAGTGCTTTTATGACTTAAATGTGTTGTTAGCTGTGGGAACATGAAGATAGAAGGTATTGACAACTTACACTGTAACATATGTTAAAACACCAGTTTTCAGGATATAACAGGTTAATAGCCCGTTTCTTGTTTAAAAGCACTCGTTTGATGTTCAGACGCCATTTTGTGTTAAAAGCCACTGTATTTACATTAACATGAAATAGTATCCACTTCAGAGTGCTTTTATGACTTAAATGTGTTGTTAGCTGTGGGAACATGAAGATAGAATGTATTAACAACTTACACTGTAATAGAGGTTAAAACACCAGTTTCCTGCATATAACATATCTTACAAGCACTCTTTTGATATTTAGATGCCATTTTGTGTGAAAAGCCACTGAACTCACACTAATATGAGATATTATCCACTTCAGAGTGCTTTTATGACTTAAATGTGTTGTTAGCTGTGGGAACATGAAGATAGAAGGTATTGACAACTTACACTGTAACAGATGTTAAAACACCAGTTTTCAGGATATAACAGGTTAATAGCCTGTTTCTTGTTTAAAAGCACTCGTTTGATGTTCAGACGCCATTTTGTGTTAAAAGCCACTGTATTTACATTAACATGAAATAGTATCCACTTCAGAGTGCTTTTATGACTTAAATGTGTTGTTAGCTGTGGGAACATGAAGATAGAATGTATTAACAACTTACACTGTAATAGAGGTTAAAACACCAGTTTCCTGCATATAACATATCTTACAAGCACTCTTTTGATATTTAGATGCCATTTTGTGTGAAAAGCCACTGAACTCACACTAACATGAGATATTATCCTCTTCAGAGTTCTTTTATGACTTAAATGTGTTGTTAGCTGTGGGAACATGAAGATAGAATGTATTGACAACTTACACTGTAATAGAGGTTAAAACACCAGTTTCCTGCATATAACATATCTTACAAGCACTCTTTTGATATTTAGACGCCATTTTGTGTTAAAAGCCACTGAACTCACACTAACATGAGATAATATCCTCTTCAGAGTTCTTTTATGACTTAAATGTGTTGTTAGCTGTGGGAACATGAAGATAGAAGGTATTGACAACTTACACTGTAACATATGTTAAAACACCAGTTTTCAGGATATAACAGGTTAATAGCCTGTTTCTAGCTTAAAAGCACTCGTTTGATGTTCAGACGCCATTTTGTGTTAAAAGCCACTGAACTTACATTAACATGAAATAGTATCCACTTCAGTGTGCTTTTATGACTTAAATATGTTGTTAGCTGTGGGAACATGAAGATAGAATGTATTGACAACTTACACTGTAATAGAGGTTAAAACACCAGTTTCCTGCATATAACATATCTTAAAAGCACTCTTTTGATGTTTAGATGCCATTTTGTGTTAAAAGCCACTGAACTCACACTAATATGAGATATTATCCACTTCAGAGTGCTTTTATGACTTAAATGTGTTGTTAGCTGTGGGAACATGAAGATAGAAGGTATTGACAACTTACACTGTAACAGATGTTAAAACACCAGTTTTCAGGATATAACAGGTTAATAGCCTGTTTCTTGTTTAAAAGCACTCGTTTGATGTTCAGACGCCATTTTGTGTTAAAAGCCACTGTATTTACATTAACATGAAATAGTATCCACTTCAGAGTGCTTTTATGACTTAAATATGCTGTTAGCTGTGGGAACATGAAGATAGAATGTATTGACAACTTACACTGTAATAGAGGTTAAAACACCAGTTTCCTGCATATAACATATCTTAAAAGCACTCGTTTGATGTTTAGACGCCATTTTGTGTTAAAAGCCACTGAACTCACACTAACATGAGATATTATCCTCATCAGAGTTCTTTTAAGACTTAAATGTGTTGTTAGCTGTGGGAACATGAAGATAGAAGGTATTGACAACTTACACTGTAACAGATGTTAAAACACCAGTTTTCAGGATATAACAGGTTAATAGCCTGTTTCTTGTTTAAAAGCACTCGTTTGATGTTCAGACGCCATTTTGTGTTAAAAGCCACTGTATTTACATTAACATGAAATAGTATCCACTTCAGAGTCATTTTATGACTTAAATATGCTGTTAGCTGTGGGAACATGAAGATAGAATGTATTGACAACTTACACTGTAATAGAGGTTAAAACACCAGTTTCCTGCATATAACATATCTTAAAAGCACTCGTTTGATGTTTAGACGCCATTTTGTGTTAAAAGCCACTGAACTCACACTAACATGAGATATTATCCTCATCAGAGTTCTTTTAAGACTTAAATGTGTTGTTAGCTGTGGGAACATGAAGATAGAAGGTATTGACAACTTACACTGTAACATATGTTAAAACACCAGTTTTCAGGATATAACAGGTTAATAGCCCGTTTCTTGTTTAAAAGCACTCGTTTGATGTTCAGACGCCATTTTGTGTTAAAAGCCACTGTATTTACATTAACATGAAATAGTATCCACTTCAGAGTGCTTTTATGACTTAAATGTGTTGTTAGCTGTGGGAACATGAAGATAGAATGTATTAACAACTTACACTGTAATAGAGGTTAAAACACCAGTTTCCTGCATATAACATATCTTACAAGCACTCTTTTGATATTTAGATGCCATTTTGTGTGAAAAGCCACTGAACTCACACTAATATGAGATATTATCCACTTCAGAGTGCTTTTATGACTTAAATGTGTTGTTAGCTGTGGGAACATGAAGATAGAAGGTATTGACAACTTACACTGTAACAGATGTTAAAACACCAGTTTTCAGGATATAACAGGTTAATAGCCTGTTTCTTGTTTAAAAGCACTCGTTTGATGTTCAGACGCCATTTTGTGTTAAAAGCCACTGTATTTACATTAACATGAAATAGTATCCACTTCAGAGTGCTTTTATGACTTAAATGTGTTGTTAGCTGTGGGAACATGAAGATAGAATGTATTAACAACTTACACTGTAATAGAGGTTAAAACACCAGTTTCCTGCATATAACATATCTTACAAGCACTCTTTTGATATTTAGATGCCATTTTGTGTGAAAAGCCACTGAACTCACACTAACATGAGATATTATCCTCTTCAGAGTTCTTTTATGACTTAAATGTGTTGTTAGCTGTGGGAACATGAAGATAGAATGTATTGACAACTTACACTGTAATAGAGGTTAAAACACCAGTTTCCTGCATATAACATATCTTACAAGCACTCTTTTGATATTTAGACGCCATTTTGTGTTAAAAGCCACTGAACTCACACTAACATGAGATAATATCCTCTTCAGAGTTCTTTTATGACTTAAATGTGTTGTTAGCTGTGGGAACATGAAGATAGAAGGTATTGACAACTTACACTGTAACATATGTTAAAACACCAGTTTTCAGGATATAACAGGTTAATAGCCTGTTTCTTGTTTAAAAGCACTCGTTTGATGTTCAGACGCCATTTTGTGTTAAAAGCCACTGTATTTACATTAACATGAAATAGTATCCACTTCAGAGTGCTTTTATGACTTAAATGTGTTGTTAGCTGTGGGAACATGAAGATAGAATGTATTAACAACTTACACTGTAATAGAGGTTAAAACACCAGTTTCCTGCATATAACATATCTTACAAGCACTCTTTTGATATTTAGATGCCATTTTGTGTGAAAAGCCACTGAACTCACACTAACATGAGATATTATCCTCTTCAGAGTTCTTTTATGACTTAAATGTGTTGTTAGCTGTGGGAACATGAAGATAGAATGTATTGACAACTTACACTGTAATAGAGGTTAAAACACCAGTTTCCTGCATATAACATATCTTACAAGCACTCTTTTGATATTTAGACGCCATTTTGTGTTAAAAGCCACTGAACTCACACTAACATGAGATAATATCCTCTTCAGAGTTCTTTTATGACTTAAATGTGTTGTTAGCTGTGGGAACATGAAGATAGAAGGTATTGACAACTTACACTGTAACATATGTTAAAACACCAGTTTTCAGGATATAACAGGTTAATAGCCTGTTTCTAGCTTAAAAGCACTCGTTTGATGTTCAGACGCCATTTTGTGTTAAAAGCCACTGAACTTACATTAACATGAAATAGTATCCACTTCAGTGTGCTTTTATGACTTAAATATGTTGTTAGCTGTGGGAACATGAAGATAGAATGTATTGACAACTTACACTGTAATAGAGGTTAAAACACCAGTTTCCTGCATATAACATATCTTAAAAGCACTCTTTTGATGTTTAGATGCCATTTTGTGTTAAAAGCCACTGAACTCACACTAATATGAGATATTATCCACTTCAGAGTGCTTTTATGACTTAAATGTGTTGTTAGCTGTGGGAACATGAAGATAGAAGGTATTGACAACTTACACTGTAACAGATGTTAAAACACCAGTTTTCAGGATATAACAGGTTAATAGCCTGTTTCTTGTTTAAAAGCACTCGTTTGATGTTCAGACGCCATTTTGTGTTAAAAGCCACTGTATTTACATTAACATGAAATAGTATCCACTTCAGAGTGCTTTTATGACTTAAATATGCTGTTAGCTGTGGGAACATGAAGATAGAATGTATTGACAACTTACACTGTAATAGAGGTTAAAACACCAGTTTCCTGCATATAACATATCTTAAAAGCACTCGTTTGATGTTTAGACGCCATTTTGTGTTAAAAGCCACTGAACTCACACTAACATGAGATATTATCCTCATCAGAGTTCTTTTAAGACTTAAATGTGTTGTTAGCTGTGGGAACATGAAGATAGAAGGTATTGACAACTTACACTGTAACATATGTTAAAACACCAGTTTTCAGGATATAACAGGTTAATAGCCTGTTTTTGTTTAAAAGCACTCGTTTGATGTTCAGACGCCATTTTGTGTTAAAAGCCACTGTATTTACATTAACATGAAATAGTATCCACTTCAGAGTGCTTTTATGACTTAAATATGCTGTTAGCTGTGGGAACATGAAGATAGAATGTATTGACAACTTACACTGTAATAGAGGTTAAAACACCAGTTTCCTGCATATAACATATCTTAAAAGCACTCGTTTGATGTTTAGACGCCATTTTGTGTTAAAAGCTACTGAACTCACACTAACATGAGATATTATCCACTTCAGAGTGCTTTTATGACTTAAATGTGTTGTTAGCTGTGGGAACATGAAGATAGAAGGTATTGACAACTTACACTGTAACAGATGTTAAAACACCAGTTTTCAGGATATAACAGGTTAATAGCCCGTTTCTTGTTTAAAAGCACTCGTTTGATGTTCAGACGCCATTTTGTGTTAAAAGCCACTGTATTTACATTAACATGAAATAGTATCCACTTCAGAGTGCTTTTATGACTTAAATGTGTTGTTAGCTGTGGGAACATGAAGATAGAATGTATTAACAACTTACACTGTAATAGAGGTTAAAACACCAGTTTCCTGCATATAACATATCTTAAAAGCACTCGTTTGATATTTAGATGCCATTTTGTGTGAAAAGCCACTGAACTCAAACTAACATGAGATATTATCCTCATCAGAGTTCTTTTATGACTTAAATGTGTTGTTAGCTGTGGGAACATGAAGATAGAATGTATTGACAACTTACACTGTAATAGAGGTTAAAACACCAGTTTCCTGCATATAACATATCTTCCAAGCACTCTTTTGATATTTAGACGCCATTTTGTGTTAAAAGCCACTGAACTCACACTAACATGAGATAATATCCTCTTCAGAGTTCTTTTATGACTTAAATGTGTTGTTAGCTGTGGGAACATGAAGATAGAAGGTATTGACAACTTACACTGTAACATATGTTAAAACACCAGTTTTCAGGATATAACAGGTTAATAGCCTGTTTCTAGCTTAAAAGCACTCGTTTGATGTTCAGACGCCATTTTGTGTTAAAAGCCACTGAACTTACATTAACATGAAATAGTATCCACTTCAGTGTGCTTTTATGACTTAAATATGTTGTTAGCTGTGGGAACATGAAGATAGAATGTATTAACAACTTACACTGTAATAGAGGTTAAAACACCAGTTTCCTGCATATAACATATCTTACAAGCACTCTTTTGATATTTAGATGCCATTTTGTGTGAAAAGCCACTGAACTCACACTAACATGAGATATTATCCTCTTCAGAGTTCTTTTATGACTTAAATGTGTTGTTAGCTGTGGGAACATGAAGATAGAATGTATTGACAACTTACACTGTAATAGAGGTTAAAACACCAGTTTCCTGCATATAACATATCTTACAAGCACTCTTTTGATATTTAGACGCCATTTTGTGTTAAAAGCCACTGAACTCACACTAACATGAGATAATATCCTCTTCAGAGTTCTTTTATGACTTAAATGTGTTGTTAGCTGTGGGAACATGAAGATAGAAGGTATTGACAACTTACACTGTAACAGATGTTAAAACACCAGTTTTCAGGATATAACAGGTTAATAGCCTGTTTCTTGTTTAAAAGCACTCGTTTGATGTTCAGACGCCATTTTGTGTTAAAAGCCACTGTATTTACATTAACATGAAATAGTATCCACTTCAGAGTGCTTTTATGACTTAAATATGCTGTTAGCTGTGGGAACATGAAGATAGAATGTATTGACAACTTACACTGTAATAGAGGTTAAAACACCAGTTTCCTGCATATAACATATCTTAAAAGCACTCGTTTGATGTTTAGACGCCATTTTGTGTTAAAAGCCACTGAACTCACACTAACATGAGATATTATCCTCATCAGAGTTCTTTTAAGACTTAAATGTGTTGTTAGCTGTGGGAACATGAAGATAGAAGGTATTGACAACTTACACTGTAACAGATGTTAAAACACCAGTTTTCAGGATATAACAGGTTAATAGCCTGTTTCTTGTTTAAAAGCACTCGTTTGATGTTCAGACGCCATTTTGTGTTAAAAGCCACTGTATTTACATTAACATGAAATAGTATCCACTTCAGAGTGCTTTTATGACTTAAATATGCTGTTAGCTGTGGGAACATGAAGATAGAATGTATTGACAACTTACACTGTAATAGAGGTTAAAACACCAGTTTCCTGCATATAACATATCTTAAAAGCACTCGTTTGATGTTTAGACGCCATTTTGTGTTAAAAGCCACTGAACTCACACTAACATGAGATATTATCCTCATCAGAGTTCTTTTAAGACTTAAATGTGTTGTTAGCTGTGGGAACATGAAGATAGAAGGTATTGACAACTTACACTGTAACATATGTTAAAACACCAGTTTTCAGGATATAACAGGTTAATAGCCCGTTTCTTGTTTAAAAGCACTCGTTTGATGTTCAGACGCCATTTTGTGTTAAAAGCCACTGTATTTACATTAACATGAAATAGTATCCACTTCAGAGTGCTTTTATGACTTAAATGTGTTGTTAGCTGTGGGAACATGAAGATAGAATGTATTAACAACTTACACTGTAATAGAGGTTAAAACACCAGTTTCCTGCATATAACATATCTTACAAGCACTCTTTTGATATTTAGATGCCATTTTGTGTGAAAAGCCACTGAACTCACACTAATATGAGATATTATCCACTTCAGAGTGCTTTTATGACTTAAATGTGTTGTTAGCTGTGGGAACATGAAGATAGAAGGTATTGACAACTTACACTGTAACAGATGTTAAAACACCAGTTTTCAGGATATAACAGGTTAATAGCCTGTTTCTTGTTTAAAAGCACTCGTTTGATGTTCAGACGCCATTTTGTGTTAAAAGCCACTGTATTTACATTAACATGAAATAGTATCCACTTCAGAGTGCTTTTATGACTTAAATGTGTTGTTAGCTGTGGGAACATGAAGATAGAATGTATTAACAACTTACACTGTAATAGAGGTTAAAACACCAGTTTCCTGCATATAACATATCTTACAAGCACTCTTTTGATATTTAGATGCCATTTTGTGTGAAAAGCCACTGAACTCACACTAACATGAGATATTATCCTCTTCAGAGTTCTTTTATGACTTAAATGTGTTGTTAGCTGTGGGAACATGAAGATAGAATGTATTGACAACTTACACTGTAATAGAGGTTAAAACACCAGTTTCCTGCATATAACATATCTTACAAGCACTCTTTTGATATTTAGACGCCATTTTGTGTTAAAAGCCACTGAACTCACACTAACATGAGATAATATCCTCTTCAGAGTTCTTTTATGACTTAAATGTGTTGTTAGCTGTGGGAACATGAAGATAGTAGGTATTGACAACTTACACTGTAACATATGTTAAAACACCAGTTTTCAGGATATAACAGGTTAATAGCCTGTTTCTTGTTTAAAAGCACTCGTTTGATGTTCAGACGCCATTTTGTGTTAAAAGCCACTGTATTTACATTAACATGAAATAGTATCCACTTCAGAGTGCTTTTATGACTTAAATGTGTTGTTAGCTGTGGGAACATGAAGATAGAATGTATTAACAACTTACACTGTAATAGAGGTTAAAACACCAGTTTCCTGCATATAACATATCTTACAAGCACTCTTTTGATATTTAGATGCCATTTTGTGTGAAAAGCCACTGAACTCACAGTAACATGAGATATTATCCTCTTCAGAGTTCTTTTATGACTTAAATGTGTTGTTAGCTGTGGGAACATGAAGATAGAATGTATTGACAACTTACACTGTAATAGAGGTTAAAACACCAGTTTCCTGCATATAACATATCTTACAAGCACTCTTTTGATATTTAGACGCCATTTTGTGTTAAAAGCCACTGAACTCACACTAACATGAGATAATATCCTCTTCAGAGTTCTTTTATGACTTAAATGTGTTGTTAGCTGTGGGAACATGAAGATAGAAGGTATTGACAACTTACACTGTAACATATGTTAAAACACCAGTTTTCAGGATATAACAGGTTAATAGCCTGTTTCTAGCTTAAAAGCACTCGTTTGATGTTCAGACGCCATTTTGTGTTAAAAGCCACTGAACTTACATTAACATGAAATAGTATCCACTTCAGTGTGCTTTTATGACTTAAATATGTTGTTAGCTGTGGGAACATGAAGATAGAATGTATTGACAACTTACACTGTAATAGAGGTTAAAACACCAGTTTCCTGCATATAACATATCTTAAAAGCACTCTTTTGATGTTTAGATGCCATTTTGTGTTAAAAGCCACTGAACTCACACTAATATGAGATATTATCCACTTCAGAGTGCTTTTATGACTTAAATGTGTTGTTAGCTGTGGGAACATGAAGATAGAAGGTATTGACAACTTACACTGTAACAGATGTTAAAACACCAGTTTTCAGGATATAACAGGTTAATAGCCTGTTTCTTGTTTAAAAGCACTCGTTTGATGTTCAGACGCCATTTTGTGTTAAAAGCCACTGTATTTACATTAACATGAAATAGTATCCACTTCAGAGTGCTTTTATGACTTAAATATGCTGTTAGCTGTGGGAACATGAAGATAGAATGTATTGACAACTTACACTGTAATAGAGGTTAAAACACCAGTTTCCTGCATATAACATATCTTAAAAGCACTCGTTTGATGTTTAGACGCCATTTTGTGTTAAAAGCCACTGAACTCACACTAACATGAGATATTATCCTCATCAGAGTTCTTTTAAGACTTAAATGTGTTGTTAGCTGTGGGAACATGAAGATAGAAGGTATTGACAACTTACACTGTAACATATGTTAAAACACCAGTTTTCAGGATATAACAGGTTAATAGCCTGTTTTTGTTTAAAAGCACTCGTTTGATGTTCAGACGCCATTTTGTGTTAAAAGCCACTGTATTTACATTAACATGAAATAGTATCCACTTCAGAGTGCTTTTATGACTTAAATATGCTGTTAGCTGTGGGAACATGAAGATAGAATGTATTGACAACTTACACTGTAATAGAGGTTAAAACACCAGTTTCCTGCATATAACATATCTTAAAAGCACTCGTTTGATGTTTAGACGCCATTTTGTGTTAAAAGCTACTGAACTCACACTAACATGAGATATTATCCACTTCAGAGTGCTTTTATGACTTAAATGTGTTGTTAGCTGTGGGAACATGAAGATAGAAGGTATTGACAACTTACACTGTAACAGATGTTAAAACACCAGTTTTCAGGATATAACAGGTTAATAGCCCGTTTCTTGTTTAAAAGCACTCGTTTGATGTTCAGACGCCATTTTGTGTTAAAAGCCACTGTATTTACATTAACATGAAATAGTATCCACTTCAGAGTGCTTTTATGACTTAAATATGTTGTTAGCTGTGGGAACATGAAGATAGAATGTATTAACAACTTACACTGTAATAGAGGTTAAAACACCAGTTTCCTGCATATAACATATCTTAAAAGCACTCGTTTGATATTTAGATGCCATTTTGTGTGAAAAGCCACTGAACTCAAACTAACATGAGATATTATCCTCATCAGAGTTCTTTTATGACTTAAATGTGTTGTTAGCTGTGGGAACATGAAGATAGAATGTATTGACAACTTACACTGTAATAGAGGTTAAAACACCAGTTTCCTGCATATAACATATCTTCCAAGCACTCTTTTGATATTTAGACGCCATTTTGTGTTAAAAGCCACTGAACTCACACTAACATGAGATAATATCCTCTTCAGAGTTCTTTTATGACTTAAATGTGTTGTTAGCTGTGGGAACATGAAGATAGAAGGTATTGACAACTTACACTGTAACATATGTTAAAACACCAGTTTTCAGGATATAACAGGTTAATAGCCTGTTTCTAGCTTAAAAGCACTCGTTTGATGTTCAGACGCCATTTTGTGTTAAAAGCCACTGAACTTACATTAACATGAAATAGTATCCACTTCAGTGTGCTTTTATGACTTAAATATGTTGTTAGCTGTGGGAACATGAAGATAGAATGTATTAACAACTTACACTGTAATAGAGGTTAAAACACCAGTTTCCTGCATATAACATATCTTACAAGCACTCTTTTGATATTTAGATGCCATTTTGTGTGAAAAGCCACTGAACTCACACTAACATGAGATATTATCCTCTTCAGAGTTCTTTTATGACTTAAATGTGTTGTTAGCTGTGGGAACATGAAGATAGAATGTATTGACAACTTACACTGTAATAGAGGTTAAAACACCAGTTTCCTGCATATAACATATCTTACAAGCACTCTTTTGATATTTAGACGCCATTTTGTGTTAAAAGCCACTGAACTCACACTAACATGAGATAATATCCTCTTCAGAGTTCTTTTATGACTTAAATGTGTTGTTAGCTGTGGGAACATGAAGATAGAAGGTATTGACAACTTACACTGTAACATATGTTAAAACACCAGTTTTCAGGATATAACAGGTTAATAGCCTGTTTCTAGCTTAAAAGCACTCGTTTGATGTTCAGACGCCATTTTGTGTTAAAAGCCACTGAACTTACATTAACATGAAATAGTATCCACTTCAGTGTGCTTTTATGACTTAAATATGTTGTTAGCTGTGGGAACATGAAGATAGAATGTATTGACAACTTACACTGTAATAGAGGTTAAAACACCAGTTTCCTGCATATAACATATCTTAAAAGCACTCTTTTGATGTTTAGATGCCATTTTGTGTTAAAAGCCACTGAACTCACACTAATATGAGATATTATCCACTTCAGAGTGCTTTTATGACTTAAATGTGTTGTTAGCTGTGGGAACATGAAGATAGAAGGTATTGACAACTTACACTGTAACAGATGTTAAAACACCAGTTTTCAGGATATAACAGGTTAATAGCCTGTTTCTTGTTTAAAAGCACTCGTTTGATGTTCAGACGCCATTTTGTGTTAAAAGCCACTGTATTTACATTAACATGAAATAGTATCCACTTCAGAGTGCTTTTATGACTTAAATATGCTGTTAGCTGTGGGAACATGAAGATAGAATGTATTGACAACTTACACTGTAATAGAGGTTAAAACACCAGTTTCCTGCATATAACATATCTTAAAAGCACTCGTTTGATGTTTAGACGCCATTTTGTGTTAAAAGCCACTGAACTCACACTAACATGAGATATTATCCTCATCAGAGTTCTTTTAAGACTTAAATGTGTTGTTAGCTGTGGGAACATGAAGATAGAAGGTATTGACAACTTACACTGTAACATATGTTAAAACACCAGTTTTCAGGATATAACAGGTTAATAGCCTGTTTTTGTTTAAAAGCACTCGTTTGATGTTCAGACGCCATTTTGTGTTAAAAGCCACTGTATTTACATTAACATGAAATAGTATCCACTTCAGAGTGCTTTTATGACTTAAATATGCTGTTAGCTGTGGGAACATGAAGATAGAATGTATTGACAACTTACACTGTAATAGAGGTTAAAACACCAGTTTCCTGCATATAACATATCTTAAAAGCACTCGTTTGATGTTTAGACGCCATTTTGTGTTAAAAGCTACTGAACTCACACTAACATGAGATATTATCCACTTCAGAGTGCTTTTATGACTTAAATGTGTTGTTAGCTGTGGGAACATGAAGATAGAAGGTATTGACAACTTACACTGTAACAGATGTTAAAACACCAGTTTTCAGGATATAACAGGTTAATAGCCCGTTTCTTGTTTAAAAGCACTCGTTTGATGTTCAGACGCCATTTTGTGTTAAAAGCCACTGTATTTACATTAACATGAAATAGTATCCACTTCAGAGTGCTTTTATGACTTAAATGTGTTGTTAGCTGTGGGAACATGAAGATAGAATGTATTAACAACTTACACTGTAATAGAGGTTAAAACACCAGTTTCCTGCATATAACATATCTTAAAAGCACTCGTTTGATATTTAGATGCCATTTTGTGTGAAAAGCCACTGAACTCAAACTAACATGAGATATTATCCTCATCAGAGTTCTTTTATGACTTAAATGTGTTGTTAGCTGTGGGAACATGAAGATAGAATGTATTGACAACTTACACTGTAATAGAGGTTAAAACACCAGTTTCCTGCATATAACATATCTTCCAAGCACTCTTTTGATATTTAGACGCCATTTTGTGTTAAAAGCCACTGAACTCACACTAACATGAGATAATATCCTCTTCAGAGTTCTTTTATGACTTAAATGTGTTGTTAGCTGTGGGAACATGAAGATAGAAGGTATTGACAACTTACACTGTAACATATGTTAAAACACCAGTTTTCAGGATATAACAGGTTAATAGCCTGTTTCTAGCTTAAAAGCACTCGTTTGATGTTCAGACGCCATTTTGTGTTAAAAGCCACTGAACTTACATTAACATGAAATAGTATCCACTTCAGTGTGCTTTTATGACTTAAATATGTTGTTAGCTGTGGGAACATGAAGATAGAATGTATTGACAACTTACACTGTAATAGAGGTTAAAACACCAGTTTCCTGCATATAACATAACTTAAAAGCACTCTTTTGATGTTTAGATGCCATTTTGTGTTAAAAGCCACTGAACTCACACTAATATGAGATATTATCCACTTCAGAGTGCTTTTATGACTTAAATGTGTTGTTAGCTGTGGGAACATGAAGATAGAAGGTATTGACAACTTACACTGTAACAGATGTTAAAACACCAGTTTTCAGGATATAACAGGTTAATAGCCTGTTTCTTGTTTAAAAGCACTCGTTTGATGTTCAGACGCCATTTTGTGTTAAAAGCCACTGTATTTACATTAACATGAAATAGTATCCACTTCAGAGTGCTTTTATGACTTAAATATGCTGTTAGCTGTGGGAACATGAAGATAGAATGTATTGACAACTTACACTGTAATAGAGGTTAAAACACCAGTTTCCTGCATATAACATATCTTAAAAGCACTCGTTTGATGTTTAGACGCCATTTTGTGTTAAAAGCTACTGAACTCACACTAACATGAGATATTATCCACTTCAGAGTGCTTTTATGACTTAAATGTGTTGTTAGCTGTGGGAACATGAAGATAGAAGGTATTGACAACTTACACTGTAACAGATGTTAAAACACCAGTTTTCAGGATATAACAGGTTAATAGCCCGTTTCTTGTTTAAAAGCACTCGTTTGATGTTCAGACGCCATTTTGTGTTAAAAGCCACTGTATTTACATTAACATGAAATAGTATCCACTTCAGAGTGCTTTTATGACTTAAATGTGTTGTTAGCTGTGGGAACATGAAGATAGAATGTATTAACAACTTACACTGTAATAGAGGTTAAAACACCAGTTTCCTGCATATAACATATCTTAAAAGCACTCGTTTGATATTTAGATGCCATTTTGTGTGAAAAGCCACTGAACTCAAACTAACATGAGATATTATCCTCATCAGAGTTCTTTTATGACTTAAATGTGTTGTTAGCTGTGGGAACATGAAGATAGAATGTATTGACAACTTACACTGTAATAGAGGTTAAAACACCAGTTTCCTGCATATAACATATCTTCCAAGCACTCTTTTGATATTTAGACGCCATTTTGTGTTAAAAGCCACTGAACTCACACTAACATGAGATAATATCCTCTTCAGAGTTCTTTTATGACTTAAATGTGTTGTTAGCTGTGGGAACATGAAGATAGAAGGTATTGACAACTTACACTGTAACATATGTTAAAACACCAGTTTTCAGGATATAACAGGTTAATAGCCTGTTTCTAGCTTAAAAGCACTCGTTTGATGTTCAGACGCCATTTTGTGTTAAAAGCCACTGAACTTACATTAACATGAAATAGTATCCACTTCAGTGTGCTTTTATGACTTAAATATGTTGTTAGCTGTGGGAACATGAAGATAGAATGTATTGACAACTTACACTGTAATAGAGGTTAAAACACCAGTTTCCTGCATATAACATAACTTAAAAGCACTCTTTTGATGTTTAGATGCCATTTTGTGTTAAAAGCCACTGAACTCACACTAATATGAGATATTATCCACTTCAGAGTGCTTTTATGACTTAAATGTGTTGTTAGCTGTGGGAACATGAAGATAGAAGGTATTGACAACTTACACTGTAACAGATGTTAAAACACCAGTTTTCAGGATATAACAGGTTAATAGCCTGTTTCTTGTTTAAAAGCACTCGTTTGATGTTCAGACGCCATTTTGTGTTAAAAGCCACTGTATTTACATTAACATGAAATAGTATCCACTTCAGAGTGCTTTTATGACTTAAATATGCTGTTAGCTGTGGGAACATGAAGATAGAATGTATTGACAACTTACACTGTAATAGAGGTTAAAACACCAGTTTCCTGCATATAACATATCTTCCAAGCACTCTTTTGATATTTAGACGCCATTTTGTGTTAAAAGCCACTGAACTCACACTAACATGAGATAATATCCTCTTCAGAGTTCTTTTATGACTTAAATGTGTTGTTAGCTGTGGGAACATGAAGATAGAAGGTATTGACAACTTACACTGTAACATATGTTAAAACACCAGTTTTCAGGATATAACAGGTTAATAGCCTGTTTCTAGCTTAAAAGCACTCGTTTGATGTTCAGACGCCATTTTGTGTTAAAAGCCACTGAACTTACATTAACATGAAATAGTATCCACTTCAGTGTGCTTTTATGACTTAAATGTGTTGTTAGCTGTGGGAACATGAAGATAGAATGTATTAACAACTTACACTGTAATAGAGGTTAAAACACCAGTTTCCTGCATATAACATATCTTACAAGCACTCTTTTGATATTTAGATGCCATTTTGTGTGAAAAGCCACTGAACTCACACTAACATGAGATATTATCCTCTTCAGAGTTCTTTTATGACTTAAATGTGTTGTTAGCTGTGGGAACATGAAGATAGAAGGTATTGACAACTTACACTGTAACAGATGTTAAAACACCAGTTTTCAGGATATAACAGGTTAATAGCCTGTTTCTTGTTTAAAAGCACTCGTTTGATGTTCAGACGCCATTTTGTGTTAAAAGCCACTGTATTTACATTAACATGAAATAGTATCCACTTCAGAGTGCTTTTATGACTTAAATATGCTGTTAGCTGTGGGAACATGAAGATAGAATGTATTGACAACTTACACTGTAATAGAGGTTAAAACACCAGTTTCCTGCATATAACATATCTTAAAAGCACTCGTTTGATGTTTAGACGCCATTTTGTGTTAAAAGCCACTGAACTCACACTAACATGAGATATTATCCTCATCAGAGTTCTTTTAAGACTTAAATGTGTTGTTAGCTGTGGGAACATGAAGATAGAAGGTATTGACAACTTACACTGTAACATATGTTAAAACACCAGTTTTCAGGATATAACAGGTTAATAGCCCGTTTCTTGTTTAAAAGCACTCGTTTGATGTTCAGACGCCATTTTGTGTTAAAAGCCACTGTATTTACATTAACATGAAATAGTATCCACTTCAGAGTGCTTTTATGACTTAAATGTGTTGTTAGCTGTGGGAACATGAAGATAGAATGTATTAACAACTTACACTGTAATAGAGGTTAAAACACCAGTTTCCTGCATATAACATATCTTACAAGCACTCTTTTGATATTTAGATGCCATTTTGTGTGAAAAGCCACTGAACTCACACTAACATGAGATATTATCCTCTTCAGAGTTCTTTTATGACTTAAATGTGTTGTTAGCTGTGGGAACATGAAGATAGAATGTATTGACAACTTACACTGTAATAGAGGTTAAAACACCAGTTTCCTGCATATAACATATCTTACAAGCACTCTTTTGATATTTAGACGCCATTTTGTGTTAAAAGCCACTGAACTCACACTAACATGAGATCATATCCTCTTCAGAGTTCTTTTATGACTTAAATGTGTTGTTAGCTGTGGGAACATGAAGATAGAATGTATTGACAACTTACACTGTAATAGAGGTTAAAACACCAGTTTCCTGCATATAACATATCTTACAAGCACTCTTCTGATATTTAGACGCCATTTTGTGTTAAAAGCCACTGAACTCACACTAACATGAGATAATATCCTCTTCAGAGTTCTTTTATGACTTAAATGTGTTGTTAGCTGTGGGAACATGAAGATAGAAGGTATTGACAACTTACACTGTAACAGAGGTTAAAACACCAGTTTTCAGTATATAACACCTAAATAGCCTGTTTCTAGCTTAAAAGCACTCGTTTGATGTTCAGACGCCATTTTGTGTTAAACGCCACTGAACTTACATTAACATGAAATAGTATCCACTTCAGTGTGCTTTTATGACTTAAATATGTTGTTAGCTGTGGGAACATGAAGATAGAATGTATTGACAACTTACACTGTAATAGAGGTTAAAACACCAGTTTCCTGCATATAACATATCTTAAAAGCACTCTTTTGATATTTAGATGCCATTTTGTGTGAAAAGCCACTGAACTCAAACTAACATGAGATATTATCCTCTTCAGAGTTCTTTTATGACTTAAATGTGTTGTTAGCTGTGGGAACATGAAGATAGAATGTATTGACAACTTACACTGTAATAGAGGTTAAAACACCAGTTTCCTGCATATAACATATCTTACAAGCACTCTTTTGATATTTAGACGCCATTTTGTGTTAAAAGCCACTGAACTCACACTAACATGAGATAATATCCTCTTCAGAGTTCTTTTATGACTTAAATGTGTTGTTAGCTGTGGGAACATGAAGATAGAAGGTATTGACAACTTACACTGTAACATATGTTAAAACACCAGTTTTCAGGATATAACAGGTTAATAGCCTGTTTCTAGCTTAAAAGCACTCGTTTGATGTTCAGACGCCATTTTGTGTTAAAAGCCACTGAACTTACATTAACATGAAATAGTATCCACTTCAGTGTGCTTTTATGACTTAAATATGTTGTTAGCTGTGGGAACATGAAGATAGAATGTATTGACAACTTACACTGTAATAGAGGTTAAAACACCAGTTTCCTGCATATAACATATCTTACACAAGCACTCTTTTGATATTTAGATGCCATTTTGTGTGAAAAGCCACTGAACTCACACTAACATGAGATATTATCCTCTTCAGAGTTCTTTATGACTTAAATGTGTTGTTAGCTGTGGGAACATGAAGATAGAATGTATTGACAACTTACACTGTAATAGAGGTTAAAACACCAGTTTCCTGCATATAACATATCTTACAAGCACTCTTTTGATATTTAGACGCCATTTTGTGTTAAAGCCACTGAACTCACACTAACATGAGATAATATCCTCTTCAGAGTTCTTTTATGACTTAAATGTGTTGTTAGCTGTGGGAACATGAAGATAGAAGGTATTGACAACTTACACTGTAACATATGTTAAAACACCAGTTTTCAGTATATAACACCTAAATAGCCTGTTTCTAGCTTAAAAGCACTCGTTTGATGTTCAGACGCCATTTTGTGTTAAAATCCACTGAACTTACATTAACATGAAATAGTATCCACTTCAGAGTTCTTTTAAAACTTAAATGTGTTGTTAGCTGTGGGAACATGAAGATAGAATGTATTGACAACTTACACTGTAATAGAGGTTAAAACACCAGTTTCCTGCATATAACATATCTTACAAGCACTCTTTTGATATTTAGATGCCATTTTGTGTGAAAAGCCACTGAACTCACACTAACATGAGATATTATCCTCTTCAGAGTTCTTTTATGACTTAAATGTGTTGTTAGCTGTGGGAACATGAAGATAGAATGTATTGACAACTTACACTGTAATAGAGGTTAAAACACCAGTTTCCTGCATATAACATATCTTACAAGCACTCTTTTGATATTTAGACGCCATTTTGTGTTAAAAGCCACTGAACTCACACTAACATGAGATAATATCCTCTTCAGAGTTCTTTTATGACTTAAATGTGTTGTTAGCTGTGGGAACATGAAGATAGAAGGTATTGACAACTTACACTGTAACATATGTTAAAACACCAGTTTTCAGGATATAACAGGTTAATAGCCTGTTTCTAGCTTAAAAGCACTCGTTTGATGTTCAGACGCCATTTTGTGTTAAAAGCCACTGAACATACATTAACATGAAATAGTATCCACTTCAGAGTGCTTTTATGACTTAAATATGCTGTTAGCTGTGGGAACATGAAGATAGAATGTATTGACAACTTACACTGTAATAGAGGTTAAAACACCAGTTTCCTGCATATAACATATCTTAAAAGCACTCGTTTGATGTTTAGACGCCATTTTGTGTTAAAAGCCACTGAACTCACACTAACATGAGATATTATCCTCATCAGAGTTCTTTTAAGACTTAAATGTGTTGTTAGCTGTGGGAACATGAAGATAGAAGGTATTGACAACTTACACTGTAACATATGTTAAAACACCAGTTTTCAGGATATAACAGGTTAATAGCCCGTTTCTTGTTTAAAAGCACTCGTTTGATGTTCAGACGCCATTTTGTGTTAAAAGCCACTGTATTTACATTAACATGAAATAGTATCCACTTCAGAGTGCTTTTATGACTTAAATGTGTTGTTAGCTGTGGGAACATGAAGATAGAATGTATTAACAACTTACACTGTAATAGAGGTTAAAACACCAGTTTCCTGCATATAACATATCTTACAAGCACTCTTTTGATATTTAGATGCCATTTTGTGTGAAAAGCCACTGAACTCACACTAACATGAGATATTATCCTCTTCAGAGTTCTTTTATGACTTAAATGTGTTGTTAGCTGTGGGAACATGAAGATAGAAGGTATTGACAACTTACACTGTAATAGAGGTTAAAACACCAGTTTCCTGCATATAACATATCTTAAAAGCACTCGTTTGATGTTTAGACGCCATTTTGTGTTAAAAGCCACTGAACTCACACTAACATGAGATATTATCCTCATCAGAGTTCTTTTAAGACTTAAATGTGTTGTTAGCTGTGGGAACATGAAGATAGAAGGTATTGACAACTTACACTGTAACATATGTTAAAACACCAGTTTTCAGGATATAACAGGTTAATAGCCCGTTTCTTGTTTAAAAGCACTCGTTTGATGTTCAGACGCCATTTTGTGTTAAAAGCCACTGTATTTACATTAACATGAAATAGTATCCATTTCAGAGTGCTTTTATGACTTAAATGTGTTGTTAGCTGTGGGAACATGAAGATAGAATGTATTAACAACTTACACTGTAATAGAGGTTAAAACACCAGTTTCCTGCATATAACATATCTTACAAGCACTCTTTTGATATTTAGATGCCATTTTGTGTGAAAAGCCACTGAACTCACACTAACATGAGATATTATCCTCTTCAGAGTTCTTTTATGACTTAAATGTGTTGTTAGCTGTGGGAACATGAAGATAGAATGTATTGACAACTTACACTGTAATAGAGGTTAAAACACCAGTTTCCTGCATATAACATATCTTACAAGCACTCTTTTGATATTTAGACGCCATTTTGTGTTAAAAGCCACTGAACTCACACTAACATGAGATCATATCCTCTTCAGAGTTCTTTTATGACTTAAATGTGTTGTTAGCTGTGGGAACATGAAGATAGAATGTATTGACAACTTACACTGTAATAGAGGTTAAAACACCAGTTTCCTGCATATAACATATCTTACAAGCACTCTTCTGATATTTAGACGCCATTTTGTGTTAAAAGCCACTGAACTCACACTAACATGAGATAATATCCTCTTCAGAGTTCTTTTATGACTTAAATGTGTTGTTAGCTGTGGGAACATGAAGATAGAAGGTATTGACAACTTACACTGTAACATATGTTAAAACACCAGTTTTCAGTATATAACACCTAAATAGCCTGTTTCTAGCTTAAAAGCACTCGTTTGATGTTCAGACGCCATTTTGTGTTAAAATCCACTGAACTTACATTAACATGAAATAGTATCCACTTCAGAGTTCTTTTAAAACTTAAATGTGTTGTTAGCTGTGGGAACATGAAGATAGAATGTATTGACAACTTACACTGTAATAGAGGTTAAAACACCAGTTTCCTGCATATAACATATCTTACAAGCACTCTTTTGATATTTAGATGCCATTTTGTGTGAAAAGCCACTGAACTCACACTAACATGAGATATTATCCTCTTCAGAGTTCCTTTATGACTTAAATGTGTTGTTAGCTGTGGGAACATGAAGATAGAATGTATTGACAACTTACACTGTAATAGAGGTTAAAACACCAGTTTCCTGCATATAACATATCTTACAAGCACTCTTTTGATATTTAGACGCCATTTTGTGTTAAAAGCCACTGAACTTACACTAACATGAGATAATATCCTCTTCAGAGTTCTTTTATGACTTAAATGTGTTGTTAGCTGTGGGAACATGAAGATAGAATGTATTGACAACTTACACTGTAATAGAGGTTAAAACACCAGTTTCCTGCATATAACATATCTTACAAGCACTCTTTTGATATTTAGACGCCATTTTGTGTTAAAAGCCACTGAACTCACACTAACATGAGATCATATCCTCTTCAGAGTTCTTTTATGACTTAAATGTGTTGTTAGCTGTGGGAACATGAAGATAGAATGTATTGACAACTTACACTGTAATAGAGGTTAAAACACCAGTTTCCTGCATATAACATATCTTACAAGCACTCTTCTGATATTTAGACGCCATTTTGTGTTAAAAGCCACTGAACTCACACTAACATGAGATAATATCCTCTTCAGAGTTCTTTTATGACTTAAATGTGTTGTTAGCTGTGGGAACATGAAGATAGAAGGTATTGACAACTTACACTGTAACAGAGGTTAAAACACCAGTTTTCAGTATATAACACCTAAATAGCCTGTTTCTAGCTTAAAAGCACTCGTTTGATGTTCAGACGCCATTTTGTGTTAAACGCCACTGAACTTACATTAACATGAAATAGTATCCACTTCAGTGTGCTTTTATGACTTAAATATGTTGTTAGCTGTGGGAACATGAAGATAGAATGTATTGACAACTTACACTGTAATAGAGGTTAAAACACCAGTTTCCTGCATATAACATATCTTAAAATCACTCTTTTGATATTTAGATGCCATTTTGTGTGAAAAGCCACTGAACTCAAACTAACATGAGATATTATCCTCTTCAGAGTTCTTTTATGACTTAAATGTGTTGTTAGCTGTGGGAACATGAAGATAGAATGTATTGACAACTTACACTGTAATAGAGGTTAGAACACCAGTTTCCTGCATATAACATATCTTACAAGCACTCTTTTGATATTTAGACGCCATTTTGTGTTAAAAGCCACTGAACTCACACTAACATGAGATAATATCCTCTTCAGAGTTCTTTTATGACTTAAATGTGTTGTTAGCTGTGGGAACATGAAGATAGAAGGTATTGACAACTTACACTGTAACATATGTTAAAACACCAGTTTTCAGGATATAACAGGTTAATAGCCTGTTTCTAGCTTAAAAGCACTCGTTTGATGTTCAGACGCCATTTTGTGTTAAAAGCCACTGAACTTACATTAACATGAAATAGTATCCACTTCAGTGTGCTTTTATGACTTAAATATGTTGTTAGCTGTGGGAACATGAAGATAGAATGTATTGACAACTTACACTGTAATAGAGGTTAAAACACCAGTTTCCTGCATATAACATATCTTACAAGCACTCTTTTGATATTTAGATGCCATTTTGTGTGAAAAGCCACTGAACTCACACTAACATGAGATATTATCCTCTTCAGAGTTCTTTTATGACTTAAATGTGTTGTTAGCTGTGGGAACATGAAGATAGAATGTATTGACAACTTACACTGTAATAGAGGTTAAAACACCAGTTTCCTGCATATAACATATCTTACAAGCACTCTTTTGATATTTAGACGCCATTTTGTGTTAAAAGCCACTGAACTCACACTAACATGAGATAATATCCTCTTCAGAGTTCTTTTATGACTTAAATGTGTTGTTAGCTGTGGGAACATGAAGATAGAAGGTATTGACAACTTACACTGTAACATATGTTAAAACACCAGTTTTCAGTATATAACACCTAAATAGCCTGTTTCTAGCTTAAAAGCACTCGTTTGATGTTCAGACGCCATTTTGTGTTAAAATCCACTGAACTTACATTAACATGAAATAGTATCCACTTCAGAGTTCTTTTAAAACTTAAATGTGTTGTTAGCTGTGGGAACATGAAGATAGAATGTATTGACAACTTACACTGTAATAGAGGTTAAAACACCAGTTTCCTGCATATAACATATCTTACAAGCACTCTTTTGATATTTAGATGCCATTTTGTGTGAAAAGCCACTGAACTCACACTAACATGAGATATTATCCTCTTCAGAGTTCTTTTATGACTTAAATGTGTTGTTAGCTGTGGGAACATGAAGATAGAATGTATTGACAACTTACACTGTAATAGAGGTTAAAACACCAGTTTCCTGCATATAACATATCTTACAAGCACTCTTTTGATATTTAGACGCCATTTTGTGTTAAAAGCCACTGAACTCACACTAACATGAGATAATATCCTCTTCAGAGTTCTTTTATGACTTAAATGTGTTGTTAGCTGTGGGAACATGAAGATAGAAGGTATTGACAACTTACACTGTAACATATGTTAAAACACCAGTTTTCAGTATATAACACCTAAATAGCCTGTTTCTAGCTTAAAAGCACTCGTTTGATGTTCAGACGCCATTTTGTGTTAAAATCCACTGAACTTACATTAACATGAAATAGTATCCACTTCAGAGTTCTTTTAAAACTTAAATGTGTTGTTAGCTGTGGGAACATGAAGATAGAATGTATTGACAACTTACACTGTAATAGAGGTTAAAACACCAGTTTCCTGCATATAACATATCTTACAAGCACTCTTTTGATATTTAGATGCCATTTTGTGTGAAAAGCCACTGAACTCACACTAACATGAGATATTATCCTCTTCAGAGTTCTTTTATGACTTAAATGTGTTGTTAGCTGTGGGAACATGAAGATAGAATGTATTGACAACTTACACTGTAATAGAGGTTAAAACACCAGTTTCCTGCATATAACATATCTTACAAGCACTCTTTTGATATTTAGACGCCATTTTGTGTTAAAAGCCACTGAACTCACACTAACATGAGATAATATCCTCTTCAGAGTTCTTTTATGACTTAAATGTGTTGTTAGCTGTGGGAACATGAAGATAGAAGGTATTGACAACTTACACTGTAACATATGTTAAAACACCAGTTTTCAGGATATAACAGGTTAATAGCCTGTTTCTAGCTTAAAAGCACTCGTTTGATGTTCAGACGCCATTTTGTGTTAAAAGCCACTGAACATACATTAACATGAAATAGTATCCACTTCAGAGTGCTTTTATGACTTAAATATGCTGTTAGCTGTGGGAACATGAAGATAGAATGTATTGACAACTTACACTGTAATAGAGGTTAAAACACCAGTTTCCTGCATATAACATATCTTAAAAGCACTCGTTTGATGTTTAGACGCCATTTTGTGTTAAAAGCCACTGAACTCACACTAACATGAGATATTATCCTCATCAGAGTTCTTTTAAGACTTAAATGTGTTGTTAGCTGTGGGAACATGAAGATAGAAGGTATTGACAACTTACACTGTAACATATGTTAAAACACCAGTTTTCAGGATATAACAGGTTAATAGCCCGTTTCTTGTTTAAAAGCACTCGTTTGATGTTCAGACGCCATTTTGTGTTAAAAGCCACTGTATTTACATTAACATGAAATAGTATCCACTTCAGAGTGCTTTTATGACTTAAATGTGTTGTTAGCTGTGGGAACATGAAGATAGAATGTATTAACAACTTACACTGTAATAGAGGTTAAAACACCAGTTTCCTGCATATAACATATCTTACAAGCACTCTTTTGATATTTAGATGCCATTTTGTGTGAAAAGCCACTGAACTCACACTAACATGAGATATTATCCTCTTCAGAGTTCTTTTATGACTTAAATGTGTTGTTAGCTGTGGGAACATGAAGATAGAAGGTATTGACAACTTACACTGTAACAGATGTTAAAACACCAGTTTTCAGGATATAACAGGTTAATAGCCTGTTTCTTGTTTAAAAGCACTCGTTTGATGTTCAGACGCCATTTTGTGTTAAAAGCCACTGTATTTACATTAACATGAAATAGTATCCACTTCAGAGTGCTTTTATGACTTAAATATGCTGTTAGCTGTGGGAACATGAAGATAGAATGTATTGACAACGTACACTGTAATAGAGGTTAAAACACCAGTTTCCTGCATATAACATATCTTACAAGCACTCTTTTGATATTTAGATGCCATTTTGTGTGAAAAGCCACTGAACTCACACTAACATGAGATATTATCCTCTTCAGAGTTCTTTTATGACTTAAATGTGTTGTTAGCTGTGGGAACATGAAGATAGAATGTATTGACAACTTACACTGTAATAGAGGTTAAAACACCAGTTTCCTGCATATAACATATCTTACAAGCACTCTTTTGATATTTAGATGCCATTTTGTGTGAAAAGCCACTGAACTCACACTAACATGAGATATTATCCTCTTCAGAGTTCTTTTATGACTTAAATGTGTTGTTAGCTGTGGGAACATGAAGATAGAATGTATTGACAACTTACACTGTAATAGAGGTTAAAACACCAGTTTCCTGCATATAACATATCTTACAAGCACTCTTTTGATATTTAGACGCCATTTTGTGTTAAAAGCCACTGAACTCACACTAACATGAGATAATATCCTCTTCAGAGTTCTTTTATGACTTAAATGTGTTGTTAGCTGTGGGAACATGAAGATAGAAGGTATTGACAACTTACACTGTAACATATGTTAAAACACCAGTTTTCAGGATATAACAGGTTAATAGCCTGTTTCTAGCTTAAAAGCACTCGTTTGATGTTCAGACGCCATTTTGTGTTAAAAGCCACTGAACTTACATTAACATGAAATAGTATCCACTTCAGTGTGCTTTTATGACTTAAATATGTTGTTAGCTGTGGGAACATGAAGATAGAATGTATTGACAACTTACACTGTAATAGAGGTTAAAACACCAGTTTCCTGCATATAACATATCTTACAAGCACTCTTTTGATATTTAGATGCCATTTTGTGTGAAAAGCCACTGAACTCACACTAACATGAGATATTATCCTCTTCAGAGTTCTTTTATGACTTAAATGTGTTGTTAGCTGTGGGAACATGAAGATAGAATGTATTGACAACTTACACTGTAATAGAGGTTAAAACACCAGTTTCCTGCATATAACATATCTTACAAGCACTCTTTTGATATTTAGACGCCATTTTGTGTTAAAAGCCACTGAACTCACACTAACATGAGATAATATCCTCTTCAGAGTTCTTTTATGACTTAAATTTGTTGTTAGCTGTGGGAACATGAAGATAGAAGGTATTGACAACTTACACTGTAACATATGTTAAAACACCAGTTTTCAGTATATAACACCTAAATAGCCTGTTTCTAGCTTAAAAGCACTCGTTTGATGTTCAGACGCCATTTTGTGTTAAAATCCACTGAACTTACATTAACATGAAATAGTATCCACTTCAGAGTTCTTTTAAAACTTAAATGTGTTGTTAGCTGTGGGAACATGAAGATAGAATGTATTGACAACTTACACTGTAATAGAGGTTAAAACACCAGTTTCCTGCATATAACATATCTTACAAGCACTCTTTTGATATTTAGATGCCATTTTGTGTGAAAAGCCACTGAACTCACACTAACATGAGATATTATCCTCTTCAGAGTTCTTTTATGACTTAAATGTGTTGTTAGCTGTGGGAACATGAAGATAGAATGTATTGACAACTTACACTGTAATAGAGGTTAAAACACCAGTTTCCTGCATATAACATATCTTACAAGCACTCTTTTGATATTTAGACGCCATTTTGTGTTAAAAGCCACTGAACTCACACTAACATGAGATAATATCCTCTTCAGAGTTCTTTTATGACTTAAATGTGTTGTTAGCTGTGGGAACATGAAGATAGAAGGTATTGACAACTTACACTGTAACATATGTTAAAACACCAGTTTTCAGTATATAACACCTAAATAGCCTGTTTCTAGCTTAAAAGCACTCGTTTGATGTTCAGACGCCATTTTGTGTTAAAATCCACTGAACTTACATTAACATGAAATAGTATCCACTTCAGAGTTCTTTTAAAACTTAAATGTGTTGTTAGCTGTGGGAACATGAAGATAGAATGTATTGACAACTTACACTGTAATAGAGGTTAAAACACCAGTTTCCTGCATATAACATATCTTACAAGCACTCTTTTGATATTTAGATGCCATTTTGTGTGAAAAGCCACTGAACTCACACTAACATGAGATATTATCCTCTTCAGAGTTCTTTTATGACTTAAATGTGTTGTTAGCTGTGGGAACATGAAGATAGAATGTATTGACAACTTACACTGTAATAGAGGTTAAAACACCAGTTTCCTGCATATAACATATCTTACAAGCACTCTTTTGATATTTAGACGCCATTTTGTGTTAAAAGCCACTGAACTCACACTAACATGAGATAATATCCTCTTCAGAGTTCTTTTATGACTTAAATGTGTTGTTAGCTGTGGGAACATGAAGATAGAAGGTATTGACAACTTACACTGTAACATATGTTAAAACACCAGTTTTCAGGATATAACAGGTTAATAGCCTGTTTCTAGCTTAAAAGCACTCGTTTGATGTTCAGACGCCATTTTGTGTTAAAAGCCACTGAACATACATTAACATGAAATAGTATCCACTTCAGAGTGCTTTTATGACTTAAATATGCTGTTAGCTGTGGGAACATGAAGATAGAATGTATTGACAACTTACACTGTAATAGAGGTTAAAACACCAGTTTCCTGCATATAACATATCTTAAAAGCACTCGTTTGATGTTTAGACGCCATTTTGTGTTAAAAGCCACTGAACTCACACTAACATGAGATATTATCCTCATCAGAGTTCTTTTAAGACTTAAATGTGTTGTTAGCTGTGGGAACATGAAGATAGAAGGTATTGACAACTTACACTGTAACATATGTTAAAACACCAGTTTTCAGGATATAACAGGTTAATAGCCCGTTTCTTGTTTAAAAGCACTCGTTTGATGTTCAGACGCCATTTTGTGTTAAAAGCCACTGTATTTACATTAACATGAAATAGTATCCACTTCAGAGTGCTTTTATGACTTAAATGTGTTGTTAGCTGTGGGAACATGAAGATAGAATGTATTAACAACTTACACTGTAATAGAGGTTAAAACACCAGTTTCCTGCATATAACATATCTTACAAGCACTCTTTTGATATTTAGATGCCATTTTGTGTGAAAAGCCACTGAACTCACACTAACATGAGATATTATCCTCTTCAGAGTTCTTTTATGACTTAAATGTGTTGTTAGCTGTGGGAACATGAAGATAGAAGGTATTGACAACTTACACTGTAACAGATGTTAAAACACCAGTTTTCAGGATATAACAGGTTAATAGCCTGTTTCTTGTTTAAAAGCACTCGTTTGATGTTCAGACGCCATTTTGTGTTAAAAGCCACTGTATTTACATTAACATGAAATAGTATCCACTTCAGAGTGCTTTTATGACTTAAATATGCTGTTAGCTGTGGGAACATGAAGATAGAATGTATTGACAACTTACACTGTAATAGAGGTTAAAACACCAGTTTCCTGCATACAACATATCTTACAAGCACTCTTTTGATATTTAGATGCCATTTTGTGTGAAAAGCCACTGAACTCACACTAACATGAGATATTATCCTCTTCAGAGTTCTTTTATGACTTAAATGTGTTGTTAGCTGTGGGAACATGAAGATAGAAGGTATTGACAACTTACACTGTAACAGATGTTAAAACACCAGTTTTCAGGATATAACAGGTTAATAGCCTGTTTCTTGTTTAAAAGCACTCGTTTGATGTTCAGACGCCATTTTGTGTTAAAAGCCACTGTATTTACATTAACATGAAATAGTATCCACTTCAGAGTGCTTTTATGACTTAAATATGCTGTTAGCTGTGGGAACATGAAGATAGAATGTATTGACAACTTACACTGTAATAGAGGTTAAAACACCAGTTTCCTGCATATAACATATCTTAAAAGCACTCGTTTGATGTTTAGACGCCATTTTGTGTTAAAAGCCACTGAACTCACACTAACATGAGATATTATCCTCATCAGAGTTCTTTTAAGACTTAAATGTGTTGTTAGCTGTGGGAACATGAAGATAGAAGGTATTGACAACTTACACTGTAACATATGTTAAAACACCAGTTTTCAGGATATAACAGGTTAATAGCCCGTTTCTTGTTTAAAAGCACTCGTTTGATGTTCAGACGCCATTTTGTGTTAAAAGCCACTGTATTTACATTAACATGAAATAGTATCCACTTCAGAGTGCTTTTATGACTTAAATGTGTTGTTAGCTGTGGGAACATGAAGATAGAATGTATTAACAACTTACACTGTAATAGAGGTTAAAACACCAGTTTCCTGCATATAACATATCTTACAAGCACTCTTTTGATATTTAGATGCCATTTTGTGTGAAAAGCCACTGAACTCACACTAACATGAGATATTATCCTCTTCAGAGTTCTTTTATGACTTAAATGTGTTGTAAGCTGTGGGAACATGAAGATAGAATGTATTGACAACTTACACTGTAATAGAGGTTAAAACACCAGTTTCCTGCATATAACATATCTTACAAGCACTCTTTTGATATTTAGATGGCATTTTGTGTGAAAAGCCACTGAACTCACACTAACATGAGATATTAGCCTCTTCAGAGTTCTTTTATGACTTAAATGTGTTGTTAGCTGTGGGAACATGAAGATAGAATGTATTGACAACTTACACTGTAATAGAGGTTAAAACACCAGTTTCCTGCATATAACATATCTTAAAAGCACTCGTTTGATGTTTAGACGCCATTTTGTGTTAAAAGCCACTGAACTAACACTAACATGAGATAATATCCTCTTCAGAGTTCTTTTATGACTTAAATGTGTTGTTAGCTGTGGGAACATGAAGATAGAAGGTATTGACAACTTACACTGTAACAGAGGTTAAAACACCAGTTTTCAGTATATAACACCTAAATAGCCTGTTTCTAGCTTAAAAGCACTCGTTTGATGTTCAGACGCCATTTTGTGTTAAAAGCCACTGAACTTACATTAACATGAAATAGTATCCACTTCAGTGTGCTTTTATGACTTAAATATGTTGTTAGCTGTGGGAACATGAAGATAGAATGTATTGACAACGTACACTGTAATAGAGGTTAAAACACCAGTTTCCTGCATATAACATATCTTAAAAGCACTCTTTTGATGTTTAGATCCCATTTTGTGTTAAAAGCCACTGAACTCACACTAATATGAGATATTATCCACTTCAGAGTGCTTTTATGACTTAAATGTGTTGTTAGCTGTGGGAACATGAAGATAGAAGGTATTGACAACTTACACTGTAACAGATGTTAAAACACCAGTTTTCAGGATATAACAGGTTAATAGCCTGTTTCTTGTTTAAAAGCACTCGTTTGATGTTCAGACGCCATTTTGTGTTAAAAGCCACTGTATTTACATTAACATGAAATAGTATCCACTTCTAACATGAAATAGTATCCACTTCAGAGTGCTTTTATGACTTAAATATGCTGTTAGCTGTGGGAACATGAAGATAGAATGTATTGACAACTTACACTGTAATAGAGGTTAAAACACCAGTTTCCTGCATATAACATATCTTAAAAGCACTCGTTTGATGTTTAGACGCCATTTTGTGTTAAAAGCCACTGAACTCACACTAACATGAGATATTATCCTCATCAGAGTTCTTTTAAGACTTAAATGTGTTGTTAGCTGTGGGAACATGAAGATAGAAGGTATTGACAACTTACACTGTAACATATGTTAAAACACCAGTTTTCAGGATATAACAGGTTAATAGCCCGTTTCTTGTTTAAAAGCACTCGTTTGATGTTCAGACGCCATTTTGTGTTAAAAGCCACTGTATTTACATTAACATGAAATAGTATCCACTTCAGAGTGCTTTTATGACTTAAATGTGTTGTTAGCTGCGGGAAAATGAAGATAGAATGTATTAACAACTTACACTGTAATAGAGGTTAAAACACCAGTTTCCTGCATATAACATATCTTACAAGCACTCTTTTGATATTTAGACGCCATTTTGTGTGAAAAGCCACTGAACTCACACTAACATGAGATATTATCCTCTTCAGAGTTCTTTTATGACTTAAATGTGTTGTTAGCTGTGGGAACATGAAGATAGAATGTATTGACAACTTACACTGTAATATAGGTTAAAACACCAGTTTCCTGCATATAACATATCTTACAAGCACTCTTTTGATATTTAGACGCCATTTTGTGTTAAAAGCCACTGAACTCACACTAACATGAGATAATATCCTCTTCAGAGTTCTTTTATGACTTAAATGTGTTGTTAGCTGTGGGAACATGAAGATAGAATGTATTGACAACTTACACTGTAATAGAGGTTAAAACACCAGTTTCCTGCATATAACATATCTTACAAGCACTCTTTTGATATTTAGACGCCATTTTGTGTTAAAAGCCACTGAACTCACACTAACATGAGATAATATCCTCTTCAGAGTTCTTTTATGACTTAAATGTGTTGTTAGCTGTGGGAACATGAAGATAGAATGTATTGACAACTTACACTGTAATAGAGGTTAAAACACCAGTTTCCTGCATATAACATATCTTACAAGCACTCTTTTGATATTTAGACGCCATTTTGTGTTAAAAGCCACTGAACTCACACTAACATGAGATAATATCCTCTTCAGAGTTCTTTTATGACTTAAATGTGTTGTTAGCTGTGGGAACATGAAGATAGAATGTATTGACAACTTACACTGTAATAGAGGTTAAAACACCAGTTTCCTGCATATAACATATCTTACAAGCACTCTTTTGATATTTAGACGCCATTTTGTGTTAAAAGCCACTGAACTCACACTAACATGAGATAATATCCTCTTCAGAGTTCTTTTATGACTTAAATGTGTTGTTAGCTGTGGGAACATGAAGATAGAAGGTATTGACAACTTACACTGTAACAGAGGTTAAAACACCAGTTTTCAGTATATAACACCTAAATAGCCTGTTTCTAGCTTAAAAGCACTCGTTTGATGTTCAGACGCCATTTTGTGTTAAAAGCCACTGTATTTACATTAACATGAAATAGTATCCACTTCAGAGTGCTTTTATGACTTAAATATGCTGTTAGCTGTGGGAACATGAAGATAGAATGTATTGACAACTTACACTGTAATAGAGGTTAAAACACCAGTTTCCTGCATATAACATATCTTAAAAGCACTCGTTTGATGTTTAGACGCCATTTAGTGTTAAAAGCCACTGAACTCACACTAACATGAGATATTATCCTCATCAGAGTTCTTTTAAGACTTAAATGTGTTGTTAGCTGTGGGAACATGAAGATAGAAGGTATTGACAACTTACACTGTAACATATGTTAAAACACCAGTTTTCAGGATATAACAGGCTAATAGCCCGTTTCTTGTTTAAAAGCACTCGTTTGATGTTCAGACGCCATTTTGTGTTAAAAGCCACTGTATTTACATTAACATGAAATAGTATCCACTTCAGAGTGCTTTTATGACTTAAATGTGTTGTTAGCTGCGGGAACATGAAGATAGAATGTATTAACAACTTACACTGTAATAGAGGTTAAAACACCAGTTTCCTGCATATAACATAACTTACAAGCACTCTTTTGATATTTAGATGCCATTTTGTGTGAAAAGCCACTGAACTCACACTAACATGAGATATTAGCCTCTTCAGAGTTCTTTTATGACTTAAATGTGTTGTTAGCTGTGGGAACATGAAGATAGAATGTATTGACAACTTACACTGTAATAGAGGTTAAAACACCAGTTTCCTGCATATAACATATCTTACAAGCACTCTTTTGATATTTAGACGCCATTTTGTGTTATAAGCCACTGAACTCACACTAACATGAGATAATATCCTCTTCAGAGTTCTTTTATTACTTAAATGTGTTGTTAGCTGTGGGAACATGAAGATAGAAGGTATTGACAACTTACACTGTAACATATGTTAAAACACCAGTTTTCAGGATATAACAGGTTAATAGCCTGTTTCTAGCTTAAAAGCACTCGTTTGATGTTCAGACGCCATTTTGTGGTAAAAGCCACTGAACTTACATTAACATGAAATAGTATCCACTTCAGTGTGCTTTTATGACTTAAATATGTTGTTAGCTATGGGAACATGAAGATAGAATGTATTGACAACGTACACTGTAATAGAGGTTAAAACACCAGTTTCCTGCATATAACATATCTTAAAAGCACTCTTTTGATGTTTAGATCCCATTTTGTGTTAAAAGCCACTGAACTCACACTAATATGAGATATTATCCACTTCAGAGTGCTTTTATGACTTAAATGTGTTGTTAGCTGTGGGAACATGAAGATAGAAGGTATTGACAACTTACACTGTAACAGATGTTAAAACACCAGTTTTCAGGATATAACAGGTTAATAGCCTGTTTCTTGTTTAAAAGCACTCGTTTGATGTTCAGACGCCATTTTGTGTTAAAAGCCACTGTATTTACATTAACATGAAATAGTATCCACTTCTAACATGAAATAGTATCCACTTCAGAGTGCTTTTATGACTTAAATATGCTGTTAGCTGTGGGAACATGAAGATAGAATGTATTGACAACTTACACTGTAATAGAGGTTAAAACACCAGTTTCCTGCATATAACATATCTTAAAAGCACTCGTTTGATGTTTAGACGCCATTTTGTGTTAAAAGCCACTGAACTCACACTAACATGAGATATTATCCTCATCAGAGTTCTTTTAAGACTTAAATGTGTTGTTAGCTGTGGGAACATGAAGATAGAAGGTATTGACAACTTACACTGTAACATATGTTAAAACACCAGTTTTCAGGATATAACAGGTTAATAGCCCGTTTCTTGTTTAAAAGCACTCGTTTGATGTTCAGACGCCATTTTGTGTTAAAAGCCACTGTATTTACATTAACATGAAATAGTATCCACTTCAGAGTGCTTTTATGACTTAAATGTGTTGTTAGCTGCGGGAACATGAAGATAGAATGTATTAACAACTTACACTGTAATAGAGGTTAAAACACCAGTTTCCTGCATATAACATAACTTACAAGCACTCTTTTGATATTTAGATGCCATTTTGTGTGAAAAGCCACTGAACTCACACTAACATGAGATATTAGCCTCTTCAGAGTTCTTTTATGACTTAAATGTGTTGTTAGCTGTGGGAACATGAAGATAGAATGTATTGACAACTTACACTGTAATAGAGGTTAAAACACCAGTTTCCTGCATATAACATATCTTACAAGCACTCTTTTGATATTTAGACGCCATTTTGTGTTATAAGCCACTGAACTCACACTAACATGAGATAATATCCTCTTCAGAGTTCTTTTATGACTTAAATGTGTTGTTAGCTGTGGGAACATGAAGATATAATGTATTGACAACTTACACTGTAATAGAGGTTAAAACACCAGTTTCCTGCATATAACATATCTTACAAGCACTCTTTTGATATTTAGACGCCATTTTGTGTGAAAAGCCACTGAACTCACACTAACATGAGATAATATCCTCTTCAGAGTTCTTTTATGACTTAAATGTGTTGTTAGCTGTGGGAACATGAAGATAGAAGGTATTGACAACTTAGACTGTAACAGAGGTTAAAACACCAGTTTTCAGTATATAACACCTAAATAGCCTGTTTCTAGCTTAAAAGCACTCGTTTGATGTTCAGACGCCATTTTGTGTTAAAATCCACTGAACTTACATTAACATGAAATAGTATCCACTTCAGAGTTCTTTTAAAACTTAAATGTGTTGTTAGCTGTGGGAACATGAAGATAGAATGTATTGACAACTTACACTGTAATAGAGGTTAAAACCCCAGTTTCCTGCATATAACATATCTTAAAAGCACTCGTTTGATGTTTAGACGCCATTTTGTGTTAAAAGCTACTGAACTCACACTAACATGAGATATTATCCACTTCAGAGTGCTTTTATGACTTAAATGTGTTGTTAGCTGTGGGAACATGAAGATAGAATGTATTGACAACTTACACTGTAATAGAGGTTAAAACACCAGTTTCCTGCATATAACATATCTTACAAGCACTCTTTTGATATTTAGACGCCATTTTGTGTTATAAGCCACTGAACTCACACTAACATGAGATAATATCCTCTTCAGAGTTCTTTTATGACTTAAATGTGTTGTTAGCTGTGGGAACATGAAGATAGAATGTATTGACAACTTACACTGTAATAGAGGTTAAAACACCAGTTTCCTGCATATAACATATCTTACAAGCACTCTTTTGATATTTAGACGCCATTTTGTGTGAAAAGCCACTGAACTCACACTAACATGAGATATTATCCTCTTCAGAGTTCTTTTATGACTTAAATGTGTTGTTAGCTGTGGGAACATGAAGATAGAATGTATTGACAACTTACACTGTAATATAGGTTAAAACACCAGTTTCCTGCATATAACATATCTTACAAGCACTCTTTTGATATTTAGACGCCATTTTGTGTTAAAAGCCACTGAACTCACACTAACATGAGATAATATCCTCTTCAGAGTTCTTTTATGACTTAAATGTGTTGTTAGCTGTGGGAACATGAAGATAGAATGTATTGACAACTTACACTGTAATAGAGGTTAAAACACCAGTTTCCTGCATATAACATATCTTACAAGCACTCTTTTGATATTTAGACGCCATTTTGTGTTAAAAGCCACTGAACTCACACTAACATGAGATAATATCCTCTTCAGAGTTCTTTTATGACTTAAATGTGTTGTTAGCTGTGGGAACATGAAGATAGAATGTATTGACAACTTACACTGTAATAGAGGTTAAAACACCAGTTTCCTGCATATAACATATCTTACAAGCACTCTTTTGATATTTAGACGCCATTTTGTGTTAAAAGCCACTGAACTCACACTAACATGAGATAATATCCTCTTCAGAGTTCTTTTATGACTTAAATGTGTTGTTAGCTGTGGGAACATGAAGATAGAATGTATTGACAACTTACACTGTAATAGAGGTTAAAACACCAGTTTCCTGCATATAACATATCTTACAAGCACTCTTTTGATATTTAGACGCCATTTTGTGTTAAAAGCCACTGAACTCACACTAACATGAGATAATATCCTCTTCAGAGTTCTTTTATGACTTAAATGTGTTGTTAGCTGTGGGAACATGAAGATAGAAGGTATTGACAACTTACACTGTAACAGAGGTTAAAACACCAGTTTTCAGTATATAACACCTAAATAGCCTGTTTCTAGCTTAAAAGCACTCGTTTGATGTTCAGACGCCATTTTGTGTTAAAAGCCACTGTATTTACATTAACATGAAATAGTATCCACTTCAGAGTGCTTTTATGACTTAAATATGCTGTTAGCTGTGGGAACATGAAGATAGAATGTATTGACAACTTACACTGTAATAGAGGTTAAAACACCAGTTTCCTGCATATAACATATCTTACAAGCACTCTTTTGATATTTAGACGCCATTTTGTGTTATAAGCCACTGAACTCACACTAACATGAGATAATATCCTCTTCAGAGTTCTTTTATTACTTAAATGTGTTGTTAGCTGTGGGAACATGAAGATAGAAGGTATTGACAACTTACACTGTAACATATGTTAAAACACCAGTTTTCAGGATATAACAGGTTAATAGCCTGTTTCTAGCTTAAAAGCACTCGTTTGATGTTCAGACGCCATTTTGTGTTAAAAGCCACTGAACTTACATTAACATGAAATAGTATCCACTTCAGTGTGCTTTTATGACTTAAATATGTTGTTAGCTATGGGAACATGAAGATAGAATGTATTGACAACGTACACTGTAATAGAGGTTAAAACACCAGTTTCCTGCATATAACATATCTTAAAAGCACTCTTTTGATGTTTAGATCCCATTTTGTGTTAAAAGCCACTGAACTCACACTAATATGAGATATTATCCACTTCAGAGTGCTTTTATGACTTAAATGTGTTGTTAGCTGTGGGAACATGAAGATAGAAGGTATTGACAACTTACACTGTAACAGATGTTAAAACACCAGTTTTCAGGATATAACAGGTTAATAGCCTGTTTCTTGTTTAAAAGCACTCGTTTGATGTTCAGACGCCATTTTGTGTTAAAAGCCACTGTATTTACATTAACATGAAATAGTATCCACTTCTAACATGAAATAGTATCCACTTCAGAGTGCTTTTATGACTTAAATATGCTGTTAGCTGTGGGAACATGAAGATAGAATGTATTGACAACTTACACTGTAATAGAGGTTAAAACACCAGTTTCCTGCATATAACATATCTTAAAAGCACTCGTTTGATGTTTAGACGCCATTTTGTGTTAAAAGCCACTGAACTCACACTAACATGAGATATTATCCTCATCAGAGTTCTTTTAAGACTTAAATGTGTTGTTAGCTGTGGGAACATGAAGATAGAAGGTATTGACAACTTACACTGTAACATATGTTAAAACACCAGTTTTCAGGATATAACAGGTTAATAGCCCGTTTCTTGTTTAAAAGCACTCGTTTGATGTTCAGACGCCATTTTGTGTTAAAAGCCACTGTATTTACATTAACATGAAATAGTATCCACTTCAGAGTGCTTTTATGACTTAAATGTGTTGTTAGCTGCGGGAACATGAAGATAGAATGTATTAACAACTTACACTGTAATAGAGGTTAAAACACCAGTTTCCTGCATATAACATAACTTACAAGCACTCTTTTGATATTTAGATGCCATTTTGTGTGAAAAGCCACTGAACTCACACTAACATGAGATATTAGCCTCTTCAGAGTTCTTTTATGACTTAAATGTGTTGTTAGCTGTGGGAACATGAAGATAGAATGTATTGACAACTTACACTGTAATAGAGGTTAAAACACCAGTTTCCTGCATATAACATATCTTACAAGCACTCTTTTGATATTTAGACGCCATTTTGTGTTATAAGCCACTGAACTCACACTAACATGAGATAATATCCTCTTCAGAGTTCTTTTATGACTTAAATGTGTTGTTAGCTGTGGGAACATGAAGATATAATGTATTGACAACTTACACTGTAATAGAGGTTAAAACACCAGTTTCCTGCATATAACATATCTTACAAGCACTCTTTTGATATTTAGACGCCATTTTGTGTGAAAAGCCACTGAACTCACACTAACATGAGATATTATCCTCTTCAGAGTTCTTTTATGACTTAAATGTGTTGTTAGCTGTGGGAACATGAAGATAGAATGTATTGACAACTTACACTGTAATATAGGTTAAAACACCAGTTTCCTGCATATAACTTATCTTACAAGCACTCTTTTGATATTTAGACGCCATTTTGTGTTAAAAGCCACTGAACTCACACTAACATGAGATAATATCCTCTTCAGAGTTCTTTTATGACTTAAATGTGTTGTTAGCTGTGGGAACATGAAGATAGAAGGTATTGACAACTTAGACTGTAACAGAGGTTAAAACACCAGTTTTCAGTATATAACACCTAAATAGCCTGTTTCTAGCTTAAAAGCACTCGTTTGATGTTCAGACGCCATTTTGTGTTAAAAGCCACTGTATTTACATTAACATGAAATAGTATCCACTTCAGAGTGCTTTTATGACTTAAATATGCTGTTAGCTGTGGGAACATGAAGATAGAATGTATTGACAACTTACACTGTAATAGAGGTTAAAACACCAGTTTCCTGCATATAACATATCTTAAAAGCACTCGTTTGATGTTTAGACGCCATTTAGTGTTAAAAGCCACTGAACTCACACTAACATGAGATATTATCCTCATCAGAGTTCTTTTAAGACTTAAATGTGTTGTTAGCTGTGGGAACATGAAGATAGAAGGTATTGACAACTTACACTGTAACATATGTTAAAACACCAGTTTTCAGGATATAACAGGCTAATAGCCCGTTTCTTGTTTAAAAGCACTCGTTTGATGTTCAGACGCCATTTTGTGTTAAAAGCCACTGTATTTACATTAACATGAAATAGTATCCACTTCAGAGTGCTTTTATGACTTAAATGTGTTGTTAGCTGCGGGAACATGAAGATAGAATGTATTAACAACTTACACTGTAATAGAGGTTAAAACACCAGTTTCCTGCATATAACATAACTTACAAGCACTCTTTTGATATTTAGATGCCATTTTGTGTGAAAAGCCACTGAACTCACACTAACATGAGATATTAGCCTCTTCAGAGTTCTTTTATGACTTAAATGTGTTGTTAGCTGTGGGAACATGAAGATAGAATGTATTGACAACTTACACTGTAATAGAGGTTAAAACACCAGTTTCCTGCATATAACATATCTTACAAGCACTCTTTTGATATTTAGACGCCATTTTGTGTTATAAGCCACTGAACTCACACTAACATGAGATAATATCCTCTTCAGAGTTCTTTTATTACTTAAATGTGTTGTTAGCTGTGGGAACATGAAGATAGAAGGTATTGACAACTTACACTGTAACATATGTTAAAACACCAGTTTTCAGGATATAACAGGTTAATAGCCTGTTTCTAGCTTAAAAGCACTCGTTTGATGTTCAGACGCCATTTTGTGTTAAAAGCCACTGAACTTACATTAACATGAAATAGTATCCACTTCAGTGTGCTTTTATGACTTAAATATGTTGTTAGCTATGGGAACATGAAGATAGAATGTATTGACAACGTACACTGTAATAGAGGTTAAAACACCAGTTTCCTGCATATAACATATCTTAAAAGCACTCTTTTGATGTTTAGATCCCATTTTGTGTTAAAAGCCACTGAACTCACACTAATATGAGATATTATCCACTTCAGAGTGCTTTTATGACTTAAATGTGTTGTTAGCTGTGGGAACATGAAGATAGAAGGTATTGACAACTTACACTGTAACAGATGTTAAAACACCAGTTTTCAGGATATAACAGGTTAATAGCCTGTTTCTTGTTTAAAAGCACTCGTTTGATGTTCAGACGCCATTTTGTGTTAAAAGCCACTGTATTTACATTAACATGAAATAGTATCCACTTCTAACATGAAATAGTATCCACTTCAGAGTGCTTTTATGACTTAAATATGCTGTTAGCTGTGGGAACATGAAGATAGAATGTATTGACAACTTACACTGTAATAGAGGTTAAAACACCAGTTTCCTGCATATAACATATCTTAAAAGCACTCGTTTGATGTTTAGACGCCATTTTGTGTTAAAAGCCACTGAACTCACACTAACATGAGATATTATCCTCATCAGAGTTCTTTTATGACTTAAATGTGTTGTTAGCTGTGGGAACATGAAGATAGAAGGTATTGACAACTTAGACTGTAACAGAGGTTAAAACACCAGTTTTCAGTATATAACACCTAAATAGCCTGTTTCTAGCTTAAAAGCACTCGTTTGATGTTCAGACGCCATTTTGTGTTAAAATCCACTGAACTTACATTAACATGAAATAGTATCCACTTCAGAGTTCTTTTAAAACTTAAATGTGTTGTTAGCTGAGGGAACATGAAGATAGAATGTATTGACAACTTACACTGTAATAGAGGTTAAAACCCCAGTTTCCTGCATATAACATATCTTAAAAGCACTCGTTTGATGTTTAGACGCCATTTTGTGTTAAAAGCTACTGAACTCACACTAACATGAGATATTATCCACTTCAGAGTGCTTTTATGACTTAAATGTGTTGTTAGCTGTGGGAACATGAAGATAGAATGTATTGACAACTTACACTGTAATAGAGGTTAAAACACCAGTTTCCTGCATATAACATATCTTACAAGCACTCTTTTGATATTTAGACGCCATTTTGTGTTATAAGCCACTGAACTCACACTAACATGAGATAATATCCTCTTCAGAGTTCTTTTATGACTTAAATGTGTTGTTAGCTGTGGGAACATGAAGATAGAATGTATTGACAACTTACACTGTAATAGAGGTTAAAACACCAGTTTCCTGCATATAACATATCTTACAAGCACTCTTTTGATATTTAGACGCCATTTTGTGTGAAAAGCCACTGAACTCACACTAACATGAGATATTATCCTCTTCAGAGTTCTTTTATGACTTAAATGTGTTGTTAGCTGTGGGAACATGAAGATAGAATGTATTGACAACTTACACTGTAATATAGGTTAAAACACCAGTTTCCTGCATATAACATATCTTACAAGCACTCTTTTGATATTTAGACGCCATTTTGTGTTAAAAGCCACTGAACTCACACTAACATGAGATAATATCCTCTTCAGAGTTCTTTTATGACTTAAATGTGTTGTTAGCTGTGGGAACATGAAGATAGAATGTATTGACAACTTACACTGTAATAGAGGTTAAAACACCAGTTTCCTGCATATAACATATCTTACAAGCACTCTTTTGATATTTAGACGCCATTTTGTGTTAAAAGCCACTGAACTCACACTAACATGAGATAATATCCTCTTCAGAGTTCTTTTATGACTTAAATGTGTTGTTAGCTGTGGGAACATGAAGATAGAATGTATTGACAACTTACACTGTAATAGAGGTTAAAACACCAGTTTCCTGCATATAACATATCTTACAAGCACTCTTTTGATATTTAGACGCCATTTTGTGTTAAAAGCCACTGAACTCACACTAACATGAGATAATATCCTCTTCAGAGTTCTTTTATGACTTAAATGTGTTGTTAGCTGTGGGAACATGAAGATAGAATGTATTGACAACTTACACTGTAATAGAGGTTAAAACACCAGTTTCCTGCATATAACATATCTTACAAGCACTCTTTTGATATTTAGACGCCATTTTGTGTTAAAAGCCACTGAACTCACACTAACATGAGATAATATCCTCTTCAGAGTTCTTTTATGACTTAAATGTGTTGTTAGCTGTGGGAACATGAAGATAGAAGGTATTGACAACTTACACTGTAACAGAGGTTAAAACACCAGTTTTCAGTATATAACACCTAAATAGCCTGTTTCTAGCTTAAAAGCACTCGTTTGATGTTCAGACGCCATTTTGTGTTAAAAGCCACTGTATTTACATTAACATGAAATAGTATCCACTTCAGAGTGCTTTTATGACTTAAATATGCTGTTAGCTGTGGGAACATGAAGATAGAATGTATTGACAACTTACACTGTAATAGAGGTTAAAACACCAGTTTCCTGCATATAACATATCTTAAAAGCACTCGTTTGATGTTTAGACGCCATTTAGTGTTAAAAGCCACTGAACTCACACTAACATGAGATATTATCCTCATCAGAGTTCTTTTAAGACTTAAATGTGTTGTTAGCTGTGGGAACATGAAGATAGAAGGTATTGACAACTTACACTGTAACATATGTTAAAACACCAGTTTTCAGGATATAACAGGCTAATAGCCCGTTTCTTGTTTAAAAGCACTCGTTTGATGTTCAGACGCCATTTTGTGTTAAAAGCCACTGTATTTACATTAACATGAAATAGTATCCACTTCAGAGTGCTTTTATGACTTAAATGTGTTGTTAGCTGCGGGAACATGAAGATAGAATGTATTAACAACTTACACTGTAATAGAGGTTAAAACACCAGTTTCCTGCATATAACATAACTTACAAGCACTCTTTTGATATTTAGATGCCATTTTGTGTGAAAAGCCACTGAACTCACACTAACATGAGATATTAGCCTCTTCAGAGTTCTTTTATGACTTAAATGTGTTGTTAGCTGTGGGAACATGAAGATAGAATGTATTGACAACTTACACTGTAATAGAGGTTAAAACACCAGTTTCCTGCATATAACATATCTTACAAGCACTCTTTTGATATTTAGACGCCATTTTGTGTTATAAGCCACTGAACTCACACTAACATGAGATAATATCCTCTTCAGAGTTCTTTTATTACTTAAATGTGTTGTTAGCTGTGGGAACATGAAGATAGAAGGTATTGACAACTTACACTGTAACATATGTTAAAACACCAGTTTTCAGGATATAACAGGTTAATAGCCTGTTTCTAGCTTAAAAGCACTCGTTTGATGTTCAGACGCCATTTTGTGTTAAAAGCCACTGAACTTACATTAACATGAAATAGTATCCACTTCAGTGTGCTTTTATGACTTAAATATGTTGTTAGCTATGGGAACATGAAGATAGAATGTATTGACAACGTACACTGTAATAGAGGTTAAAACACCAGTTTCCTGCATATAACATATCTTAAAAGCACTCTTTTGATGTTTAGATCCCATTTTGTGTTAAAAGCCACTGAACTCACACTAATATGAGATATTATCCACTTCAGAGTGCTTTTATGACTTAAATGTGTTGTTAGCTGTGGGAACATGAAGATAGAAGGTATTGACAACTTACACTGTAACAGATGTTAAAACACCAGTTTTCAGGATATAACAGGTTAATAGCCTGTTTCTTGTTTAAAAGCACTCGTTTGATGTTCAGACGCCATTTTGTGTTAAAAGCCACTGTATTTACATTAACATGAAATAGTATCCACTTCTAACATGAAATAGTATCCACTTCAGAGTGCTTTTATGACTTAAATATGCTGTTAGCTGTGGGAACATGAAGATAGAATGTATTGACAACTTACACTGTAATAGAGGTTAAAACACCAGTTTCCTGCATATAACATATCTTAAAAGCACTCGTTTGATGTTTAGACGCCATTTTGTGTTAAAAGCCACTGAACTCACACTAACATGAGATATTATCCTCATCAGAGTTCTTTTAAGACTTAAATGTGTTGTTAGCTGTGGGAACATGAAGATAGAAGGTATTGACAACTTAGACTGTAACAGAGGTTAAAACACCAGTTTTCAGTATATAACACCTAAATAGCCTGTTTCTAGCTTAAAAGCACTCGTTTGATGTTCAGACGCCATTTTGTGTTAAAATCCACTGAACTTACATTAACATGAAATAGTATCCACTTCAGAGTTCTTTTAAAACTTAAATGTGTTGTTAGCTGTGGGAACATGAAGATAGAATGTATTGACAACTTACACTGTAATAGAGGTTAAAACCCCAGTTTCCTGCATATAACATATCTTAAAAGCACTCGTTTGATGTTTAGACGCCATTTTGTGTTAAAAGCTACTGAACTCACACTAACATGAGATATTATCCACTTCAGAGTGCTTTTATGACTTAAATGTGTTGTTAGCTGTGGGAACATGAAGATAGAATGTATTGACAACTTACACTGTAATAGAGGTTAAAACACCAGTTTCCTGCATATAACATATCTTACAAGCACTCTTTTGATATTTAGACGCCATTTTGTGTTATAAGCCACTGAACTCACACTAACATGAGATAATATCCTCTTCAGAGTTCTTTTATGACTTAAATGTGTTGTTAGCTGTGGGAACATGAAGATAGAATGTATTGACAACTTACACTGTAATAGAGGTTAAAACACCAGTTTCCTGCATATAACATATCTTACAAGCACTCTTTTGATATTTAGATGCCATTTTGTGTGAAAAGCCACTGAACTCACACTAACATGAGATATTATCCTCTTCAGAGTTCTTTTATGACTTAAATGTGTTGTTAGCTGTGGGAACATGAAGATAGAATGTATTGACAACTTACACTGTAATATAGGTTAAAACACCAGTTTCCTGCATATAACATATCTTACAAGCACTCTTTTGATATTTAGACGCCATTTTGTGTTAAAAGCCACTGAACTCACACTAACATGAGATAATATCCTCTTCAGAGTTCTTTTATGACTTAAATGTGTTGTTAGCTGTGGGAACATGAAGATAGAATGTATTGACAACTTACACTGTAATAGAGGTTAAAACACCAGTTTCCTGCATATAACATAACTTACAAGCACTCTTTTGATATTTAGATGCCATTTTGTGTGAAAAGCCACTGAACTCACACTAACATGAGATATTAGCCTCTTCAGAGTTCTTTTATGACTTAAATGTGTTGTTAGCTGTGGGAACATGAAGATAGAATGTATTGACAACTTACACTGTAATAGAGGTTAAAACACCAGTTTCCTGCATATAACATATCTTACAAGCACTCTTTTGATATTTAGACGCCATTTTGTGTTATAAGCCACTGAACTCACACTAACATGAGATAATATCCTCTTCAGAGTTCTTTTATTACTTAAATGTGTTGTTAGCTGTGGGAACATGAAGATAGAAGGTATTGACAACTTACACTGTAACATATGTTAAAACACCAGTTTTCAGGATATAACAGGTTAATAGCCTGTTTCTAGCTTAAAAGCACTCGTTTGATGTTCAGACGCCATTTTGTGTTAAAAGCCACTGAACTTACATTAACATGAAATAGTATCCACTTCAGTGTGCTTTTATGACTTAAATATGTTGTTAGCTATGGGAACATGAAGATAGAATGTATTGACAACGTACACTGTAATAGAGGTTAAAACACCAGTTTCCTGCATATAACATATCTTAAAAGCACTCTTTTGATGTTTAGATCCCATTTTGTGTTAAAAGCCACTGAACTCACACTAATATGAGATATTATCCACTTCAGAGTGCTTTTATGACTTAAATGTGTTGTTAGCTGTGGGAACATGAAGATAGAAGGTATTGACAACTTACACTGTAACAGATGTTAAAACACCAGTTTTCAGGATATAACAGGTTAATAGCCTGTTTCTTGTTTAAAAGCACTCGTTTGATGTTCAGACGCCATTTTGTGTTAAAAGCCACTGTATTTACATTAACATGAAATAGTATCCACTTCTAACATGAAATAGTATCCACTTCAGAGTGCTTTTATGACTTAAATATGCTGTTAGCTGTGGGAACATGAAGATAGAATGTATTGACAACTTACACTGTAATAGAGGTTAAAACACCAGTTTCCTGCATATAACATATCTTAAAAGCACTCGTTTGATGTTTAGACGCCATTTTGTGTTATAAGCCACTGAACTCACACTAACATGAGATAATATCCTCTTCAGAGTTCTTTTATTACTTAAATGTGTTGTTAGCTGTGGGAACATGAAGATAGAAGGTATTGACAACTTACACTGTAACATATGTTAAAACACCAGTTTTCAGGATATAACAGGTTAATAGCCTGTTTCTAGCTTAAAAGCACTCGTTTGATGTTCAGACGCCATTTTGTGTTAAAAGCCACTGAACTTACATTAACATGAAATAGTATCCACTTCAGTGTGCTTTTATGACTTAAATATGTTGTTAGCTATGGGAACATGAAGATAGAATGTATTGACAACGTACACTGTAATAGAGGTTAAAACACCAGTTTCCTGCATATAACATATCTTAAAAGCACTCTTTTGATGTTTAGATCCCATTTTGTGTTAAAAGCCACTGAACTCACACTAATATGAGATATTATCCACTTCAGAGTGCTTTTATGACTTAAATGTGTTGTTAGCTGTGGGAACATGAAGATAGAAGGTATTGACAACTTACACTGTAACAGATGTTAAAACACCAGTTTTAAGGATATAACAGGTTAATAGCCTGTTTCTTGTTTAAAAGCACTCGTTTGATGTTCAGACGCCATTTTGTGTTAAAAGCCACTGTATTTACATTAACATGAAATAGTATCCACTTCTAACATGAAATAGTATCCACTTCAGAGTGCTTTTATGACTTAAATATGCTGTTAGCTGTGGGAACATGAAGATAGAATGTATTGACAACTTACACTGTAATAGAGGTTAAAACACCAGTTTCCTGCATATAACATATCTTAAAAGCACTCGTTTGATGTTTAGACGCCATTTTGTGTTAAAAGCCACTGAACTCACACTAACATGAGATATTATCCTCATCAGAGTTCTTTTATGACTTAAATGTGTTGTTAGCTGTGGGAACATGAAGATAGAAGGTATTGACAACTTAGACTGTAACAGAGGTTAAAACACCAGTTTTCAGTATATAACACCTAAATAGCCTGTTTCTAGCTTAAAAGCACTCGTTTGATGTTCAGACGCCATTTTGTGTTAAAATCCACTGAACTTACATTAACATGAAATAGTATCCACTTCAGAGTTCTTTTAAAACTTAAATGTGTTGTTAGCTGTGGGAACATGAAGATAGAATGTATTGACAACTTACACTGTAATAGAGGTTAAAACCCCAGTTTCCTGCATATAACATATCTTAAAAGCACTCGTTTGATGTTTAGACGCCATTTTGTGTTAAAAGCTACTGAACTCACACTAACATGAGATATTATCCACTTCAGAGTGCTTTTATGACTTAAATGTGTTGTTAGCTGTGGGAACATGAAGATAGAATGTATTGACAACTTACACTGTAATAGAGGTTAAAACACCAGTTTCCTGCATATAACATATCTTACAAGCACTCTTTTGATATTTAGACGCCATTTTGTGTTATAAGCCACTGAACTCACACTAACATGAGATAATATCCTCTTCAGAGTTCTTTTATGACTTAAATGTGTTGTTAGCTGTGGGAACATGAAGATAGAATGTATTGACAACTTACACTGTAATAGAGGTTAAAACACCAGTTTCCTGCATATAACATATCTTACAAGCACTCTTTTGATATTTAGACGCCATTTTGTGTGAAAAGCCACTGAACTCACACTAACATGAGATATTATCCTCTTCAGAGTTCTTTTATGACTTAAATGTGTTGTTAGCTGTGGGAACATGAAGATAGAATGTATTGACAACTTACACTGTAATATAGGTTAAAACACCAGTTTCCTGCATATAACATATCTTACAAGCACTCTTTTGATATTTAGACGCCATTTTGTGTTAAAAGCCACTGAACTCACACTAACATGAGATAATATCCTCTTCAGAGTTCTTTTATGACTTAAATGTGTTGTTAGCTGTGGGAACATGAAGATAGAATGTATTGACAACTTACACTGTAATAGAGGTTAAAACACCAGTTTCCTGCATATAACATATCTTACAAGCACTCTTTTGATATTTAGACGCCATTTTGTGTTAAAAGCCACTGAACTCACACTAACATGAGATAATATCCTCTTCAGAGTTCTTTTATGACTTAAATGTGTTGTTAGCTGTGGGAACATGAAGATAGAATGTATTGACAACTTACACTGTAATAGAGGTTAAAACACCAGTTTCCTGCATATAACATATCTTACAAGCACTCTTTTGATATTTAGACGCCATTTTGTGTTAAAAGCCACTGAACTCACACTAACATGAGATAATATCCTCTTCAGAGTTCTTTTATGACTTAAATGTGTTGTTAGCTGTGGGAACATGAAGATAGAATGTATTGACAACTTACACTGTAATAGAGGTTAAAACACCAGTTTCCTGCATATAACATATCTTACAAGCACTCTTTTGATATTTAGACGCCATTTTGTGTTAAAAGCCACTGAACTCACACTAACATGAGATAATATCCTCTTCAGAGTTCTTTTATGACTTAAATGTGTTGTTAGCTGTGGGAACATGAAGATAGAAGGTATTGACAACTTACACTGTAACAGAGGTTAAAACACCAGTTTTCAGTATATAACACCTAAATAGCCTGTTTCTAGCTTAAAAGCACTCGTTTGATGTTCAGACGCCATTTTGTGTTAAAAGCCACTGTATTTACATTAACATGAAATAGTATCCACTTCAGAGTGCTTTTATGACTTAAATATGCTGTTAGCTGTGGGAACATGAAGATAGAATGTATTGACAACTTACACTGTAATAGAGGTTAAAACACCAGTTTCCTGCATATAACATATCTTAAAAGCACTCGTTTGATGTTTAGACGCCATTTAGTGTTAAAAGCCACTGAACTCACACTAACATGAGATATTATCCTCATCAGAGTTCTTTTAAGACTTAAATGTGTTGTTAGCTGTGGGAACATGAAGATAGAAGGTATTGACAACTTACACTGTAACATATGTTAAAACACCAGTTTTCAGGATATAACAGGCTAATAGCCCGTTTCTTGTTTAAAAGCACTCGTTTGATGTTCAGACGCCATTTTGTGTTAAAAGCCACTGTATTTACATTAACATGAAATAGTATCCACTTCAGAGTGCTTTTATGACTTAAATGTGTTGTTAGCTGCGGGAACATGAAGATAGAATGTATTAACAACTTACACTGTAATAGAGGTTAAAACACCAGTTTCCTGCATATAACATAACTTACAAGCACTCTTTTGATATTTAGATGCCATTTTGTGTGAAAAGCCACTGAACTCACACTAACATGAGATATTAGCCTCTTCAGAGTTCTTTTATGACTTAAATGTGTTGTTAGCTGTGGGAACATGAAGATAGAATGTATTGACAACTTACACTGTAATAGAGGTTAAAACACCAGTTTCCTGCATATAACATATCTTACAAGCACTCTTTTGATATTTAGACGCCATTTTGTGTTATAAGCCACTGAACTCACACTAACATGAGATAATATCCTCTTCAGAGTTCTTTTATTACTTAAATGTGTTGTTAGCTGTGGGAACATGAAGATAGAAGGTATTGACAACTTACACTGTAACATATGTTAAAACACCAGTTTTCAGGATATAACAGGTTAATAGCCTGTTTCTAGCTTAAAAGCACTCGTTTGATGTTCAGACGCCATTTTGTGTTAAAAGCCACTGAACTTACATTAACATGAAATAGTATCCACTTCAGTGTGCTTTTATGACTTAAATATGTTGTTAGCTATGGGAACATGAAGATAGAATGTATTGACAACGTACACTGTAATAGAGGTTAAAACACCAGTTTCCTGCATATAACATATCTTAAAAGCACTCGTTTGATGTTTAGACGCCATTTTGTGTTAAAAGCCACTGAACTCACACTAACATGAGATATTATCCTCATCAGAGTTCTTTTAAGACTTAAATGTGTTGTTAGCTGTGGGAACATGAAGATAGAAGGTATTGACAACTTACACTGTAACATATGTTAAAACACCAGTTTTCAGGATATAACAGGTTAATAGCCCGTTTCTTGTTTAAAAGCACTCGTTTGATGTTCAGACGCCATTTTGTGTTAAAAGCCACTGTATTTACATTAACATGAAATAGTATCCACTTCAGAGTGCTTTTATGACTTAAATGTGTTGTTAGCTGCGGGAACATGAAGATAGAATGTATTAACAACTTACACTGTAATAGAGGTTAAAACACCAGTTTCCTGCATATAACATAACTTACAAGCACTCTTTTGATATTTAGATGCCATTTTGTGTGAAAAGCCACTGAACTCACACTAACATGAGATATTAGCCTCTTCAGAGTTCTTTTATGACTTAAATGTGTTGTTAGCTGTGGGAACATGAAGATAGAATGTATTGACAACTTACACTGTAATAGAGGTTAAAACACCAGTTTCCTGCATATAACATATCTTACAAGCACTCTTTTGATATTTAGACGCCATTTTGTGTTATAAGCCACTGAACTCACACTAACATGAGATAATATCCTCTTCAGAGTTCTTTTATGACTTAAATGTGTTGTTAGCTGTGGGAACATGAAGATATAATGTATTGACAACTTACACTGTAATAGAGGTTAAAACACCAGTTTCCTGCATATAACATATCTTACAAGCACTCTTTTGATATTTAGACGCCATTTTGTGTGAAAAGCCACTGAACTCACACTAACATGAGATATTATCCTCTTCAGAGTTCTTTTATGACTTAAATGTGTTGTTAGCTGTGGGAACATGAAGATAGAATGTATTGACAACTTACACTGTAATATAGGTTAAAACACCAGTTTCCTGCATATAACTTATCTTACAAGCACTCTTTTGATATTTAGACGCCATTTTGTGTTAAAAGCCACTGAACTCACACTAACATGAGATAATATCCTCTTCAGAGTTCTTTTATGACTTAAATGTGTTGTTAGCTGTGGGAACATGAAGATAGAAGGTATTGACAACTTAGACTGTAACAGAGGTTAAAACACCAGTTTTCAGTATATAACACCTAAATAGCCTGTTTCTAGCTTAAAAGCACTCGTTTGATGTTCAGACGCCATTTTGTGTTAAAAGCCACTGTATTTACATTAACATGAAATAGTATCCACTTCAGAGTGCTTTTATGACTTAAATATGCTGTTAGCTGTGGGAACATGAAGATAGAATGTATTGACAACTTACACTGTAATAGAGGTTAAAACACCAGTTTCCTGCATATAACATATCTTAAAAGCACTCGTTTGATGTTTAGACGCCATTTAGTGTTAAAAGCCACTGAACTCACACTAACATGAGATATTATCCTCATCAGAGTTCTTTTAAGACTTAAATGTGTTGTTAGCTGTGGGAACATGAAGATAGAAGGTATTGACAACTTACACTGTAACATATGTTAAAACACCAGTTTTCAGGATATAACAGGCTAATAGCCCGTTTCTTGTTTAAAAGCACTCGTTTGATGTTCAGACGCCATTTTGTGTTAAAAGCCACTGTATTTACATTAACATGAAATAGTATCCACTTCAGAGTGCTTTTATGACTTAAATGTGTTGTTAGCTGCGGGAACATGAAGATAGAATGTATTAACAACTTACACTGTAATAGAGGTTAAAACACCAGTTTCCTGCATATAACATAACTTACAAGCACTCTTTTGATATTTAGATGCCATTTTGTGTGAAAAGCCACTGAACTCACACTAACATGAGATATTAGCCTCTTCAGAGTTCTTTTATGACTTAAATGTGTTGTTAGCTGTGGGAACATGAAGATAGAATGTATTGACAACTTACACTGTAATAGAGGTTAAAACACCAGTTTCCTGCATATAACATATCTTACAAGCACTCTTTTGATATTTAGACGCCATTTTGTGTTATAAGCCACTGAACTCACACTAACATGAGATAATATCCTCTTCAGAGTTCTTTTATTACTTAAATGTGTTGTTAGCTGTGGGAACATGAAGATAGAAGGTATTGACAACTTACACTGTAACATATGTTAAAACACCAGTTTTCAGGATATAACAGGTTAATAGCCTGTTTCTAGCTTAAAAGCACTCGTTTGATGTTCAGACGCCATTTTGTGTTAAAAGCCACTGAACTTACATTAACATGAAATAGTATCCACTTCAGTGTGCTTTTATGACTTAAATATGTTGTTAGCTATGGGAACATGAAGATAGAATGTATTGACAACGTACACTGTAATAGAGGTTAAAACACCAGTTTCCTGCATATAACATATCTTAAAAGCACTCTTTTGATGTTTAGATCCCATTTTGTGTTAAAAGCCACTGAACTCACACTAATATGAGATATTATCCACTTCAGAGTGCTTTTATGACTTAAATGTGTTGTTAGCTGTGGGAACATGAAGATAGAAGGTATTGACAACTTACACTGTAACAGATGTTAAAACACCAGTTTTCAGGATATAACAGGTTAATAGCCTGTTTCTTGTTTAAAAGCACTCGTTTGATGTTCAGACGCCATTTTGTGTTAAAAGCCACTGTATTTACATTAACATGAAATAGTATCCACTTCTAACATGAAATAGTATCCACTTCAGAGTGCTTTTATGACTTAAATATGCTGTTAGCTGTGGGAACATGAAGATAGAATGTATTGACAACTTACACTGTAATAGAGGTTAAAACACCAGTTTCCTGCATATAACATATCTTAAAAGCACTCGTTTGATGTTTAGACGCCATTTTGTGTTAAAAGCCACTGAACTCACACTAACATGAGATATTATCCTCATCAGAGTTCTTTTAAGACTTAAATGTGTTGTTAGCTGTGGGAACATGAAGATAGAAGGTATTGACAACTTACACTGTAACATATGTTAAAACACCAGTTTTCAGGATATAACAGGTTAATAGCCCGTTTCTTGTTTAAAAGCACTCGTTTGATGTTCAGACGCCATTTTGTGTTAAAAGCCACTGTATTTACATTAACATGAAATAGTATCCACTTCAGAGTGCTTTTATGACTTAAATGTGTTGTTAGCTGCGGGAACATGAAGATAGAATGTATTAACAACTTACACTGTAATAGAGGTTAAAACACCAGTTTCCTGCATATAACATAACTTACAAGCACTCTTTTGATATTTAGATGCCATTTTGTGTGAAAAGCCACTGAACTCACACTAACATGAGATATTAGCCTCTTCAGAGTTCTTTTATGACTTAAATGTGTTGTTAGCTGTGGGAACATGAAGATAGAATGTATTGACAACTTACACTGTAATAGAGGTTAAAACACCAGTTTCCTGCATATAACATATCTTACAAGCACTCTTTTGATATTTAGACGCCATTTTGTGTTATAAGCCACTGAACTCACACTAACATGAGATAATATCCTCTTCAGAGTTCTTTTATGACTTAAATGTGTTGTTAGCTGTGGGAACATGAAGATATAATGTATTGACAACTTACACTGTAATAGAGGTTAAAACACCAGTTTCCTGCATATAACATATCTTACAAGCACTCTTTTGATATTTAGACGCCATTTTGTGTGAAAAGCCACTGAACTCACACTAACATGAGATATTATCCTCTTCAGAGTTCTTTTATGACTTAAATGTGTTGTTAGCTGTGGGAACATGAAGATAGAATGTATTGACAACTTACACTGTAATATAGGTTAAAACACCAGTTTCCTGCATATAACTTATCTTACAAGCACTCTTTTGATATTTAGACGCCATTTTGTGTTAAAAGCCACTGAACTCACACTAACATGAGATAATATCCTCTTCAGAGTTCTTTTATGACTTAAATGTGTTGTTAGCTGTGGGAACATGAAGATAGAAGGTATTGACAACTTAGACTGTAACAGAGGTTAAAACACCAGTTTTCAGTATATAACACCTAAATAGCCTGTTTCTAGCTTAAAAGCACTCGTTTGATGTTCAGACGCCATTTTGTGTTAAAAGCCACTGTATTTACATTAACATGAAATAGTATCCACTTCAGAGTGCTTTTATGACTTAAATATGCTGTTAGCTGTGGGAACATGAAGATAGAATGTATTGACAACTTACACTGTAATAGAGGTTAAAACACCAGTTTCCTGCATATAACATATCTTAAAAGCACTCGTTTGATGTTTAGACGCCATTTAGTGTTAAAAGCCACTGAACTCACACTAACATGAGATATTATCCTCATCAGAGTTCTTTTAAGACTTAAATGTGTTGTTAGCTGTGGGAACATGAAGATAGAAGGTATTGACAACTTACACTGTAACATATGTTAAAACACCAGTTTTCAGGATATAACAGGCTAATAGCCCGTTTCTTGTTTAAAAGCACTCGTTTGATGTTCAGACGCCATTTTGTGTTAAAAGCCACTGTATTTACATTAACATGAAATAGTATCCACTTCAGAGTGCTTTTATGACTTAAATGTGTTGTTAGCTGCGGGAACATGAAGATAGAATGTATTAACAACTTACACTGTAATAGAGGTTAAAACACCAGTTTCCTGCATATAACATAACTTACAAGCACTCTTTTGATATTTAGATGCCATTTTGTGTGAAAAGCCACTGAACTCACACTAACATGAGATATTAGCCTCTTCAGAGTTCTTTTATGACTTAAATGTGTTGTTAGCTGTGGGAACATGAAGATAGAATGTATTGACAACTTACACTGTAATAGAGGTTAAAACACCAGTTTCCTGCATATAACATATCTTACAAGCACTCTTTTGATATTTAGACGCCATTTTGTGTTATAAGCCACTGAACTCACACTAACATGAGATAATATCCTCTTCAGAGTTCTTTTATTACTTAAATGTGTTGTTAGCTGTGGGAACATGAAGATAGAAGGTATTGACAACTTATACTGTAACATATGTTAAAACACCAGTTTTCAGGATATAACAGGTTAATAGCCTGTTTCTAGCTTAAAAGCACTCGTTTGATGTTCAGACGCCATTTTGTGTTAAAAGCCACTGAACTTACATTAACATGAAATAGTATCCACTTCAGTGTGCTTTTATGACTTAAATATGTTGTTAGCTATGGGAACATGAAGATAGAATGTATTGACAACGTACACTGTAATAGAGGTTAAAACACCAGTTTCCTGCATATAACATATCTTAAAAGCACTCTTTTGATGTTTAGATCCCATTTTGTGTTAAAAGCCACTGAACTCACACTAATATGAGATATTATCCACTTCAGAGTGCTTTTATGACTTAAATGTGTTGTTAGCTGTGGGAACATGAAGATAGAAGGTATTGACAACTTACACTGTAACAGATGTTAAAACACCAGTTTTCAGGATATAACAGGTTAATAGCCTGTTTCTTGTTTAAAAGCACTCGTTTGATGTTCAGACGCCATTTTGTGTTAAAAGCCACTGTATTTACATTAACATGAAATAGTATCCACTTCTAACATGAAATAGTATCCACTTCAGAGGGCTTTTATGACTTAAATATGCTGTTAGCTGTGGGAACATGAAGATAGAATGTATTGACAACTTACACTGTAATAGAGGTTAAAACACCAGTTTCCTGCATATAACATATCTTAAAAGCACTCGTTTGATGTTTAGACGCCATTTTGTGTTAAAAGCCACTGAACTCACACTAACATGAGATATTATCCTCATCAGAGTTCTTTTAAGACTTAAATGTGTTGTTAGCTGTGGGAACATGAAGATAGAAGGTATTGACAACTTACACTGTAACATATGTTAAAACACCAGTTTTCAGGATATAACAGGTTAATAGCCCGTTTCTTGTTTAAAAGCACTCGTTTGATGTTCAGACGCCATTTTGTGTTAAAAGCCACTGTATTTACATTAACATGAAATAGTATCCACTTCAGAGTGCTTTTATGACTTAAATGTGTTGTTAGCTGCGGGAACATGAAGATAGAATGTATTAACAACTTACACTGTAATAGAGGTTAAAACACCAGTTTCCTGCATATAACATAACTTACAAGCACTCTTTTGATATTTAGATGCCATTTTGTGTGAAAAGCCACTGAACTCACACTAACATGAGATATTAGCCTCTTCAGAGTTCTTTTATGACTTAAATGTGTTGTTAGCTGTGGGAACATGAAGATAGAATGTATTGACAACTTACACTGTAATAGAGGTTAAAACACCAGTTTCCTGCATATAACATATCTTACAAGCACTCTTTTGATATTTAGACGCCATTTTGTGTTATAAGCCACTGAACTCACACTAACATGAGATAATATCCTCTTCAGAGTTCTTTTATGACTTAAATGTGTTGTTAGCTGTGGGAACATGAAGATATAATGTATTGACAACTTACACTGTAATAGAGGTTAAAACACCAGTTTCCTGCATATAACATATCTTACAAGCACTCTTTTGATATTTAGACGCCATTTTGTGTGAAAAGCCACTGAACTCACACTAACATGAGATATTATCCTCTTCAGAGTTCTTTTATGACTTAAATGTGTTGTTAGCTGTGGGAACATGAAGATAGAATGTATTGACAACTTACACTGTAATATAGGTTAAAACACCAGTTTCCTGCATATAACTTATCTTACAAGCACTCTTTTGATATTTAGACGCCATTTTGTGTTAAAAGCCACTGAACTCACACTAACATGAGATAATATCCTCTTCAGAGTTCTTTTATGACTTAAATGTGTTGTTAGCTGTGGGAACATGAAGATAGAAGGTATTGACAACTTAGACTGTAACAGAGGTTAAAACACCAGTTTTCAGTATATAACACCTAAATAGCCTGTTTCTAGCTTAAAAGCACTCGTTTGATGTTCAGACGCCATTTTGTGTTAAAAGCCACTGTATTTACATTAACATGAAATAGTATCCACTTCAGAGTGCTTTTATGACTTAAATGTGTTGTTAGCTGCGGGAACATGAAGATAGAATGTATTAACAACTTACACTGTAATAGAGGTTAAAACACCAGTTTCCTGCATATAACATAACTTACAAGCACTCTTTTGATATTTAGATGCCATTTTGTGTGAAAAGCCACTGAACTCACACTAACATGAGATATTAGCCTCTTCAGAGTTCTTTTATGACTTAAATGTGTTGTTAGCTGTGGGAACATGAAGATAGAATGTATTGACAACTTACACTGTAATAGAGGTTAAAACACCAGTTTCCTGCATATAACATATCTTACAAGCACTCTTTTGATATTTAGACGCCATTTTGTGTTATAAGCCACTGAACTCACACTAACATGAGATAATATCCTCTTCAGAGTTCTTTTATGACTTAAATGTGTTGTTAGCTGTGGGAACATGAAGATATAATGTATTGACAACTTACACTGTAATAGAGGTTAAAACACCAGTTTCCTGCATATAACATATCTTACAAGCACTCTTTTGATATTTAGACGCCATTTTGTGTGAAAAGCCACTGAACTCACACTAACATGAGATATTATCCTCTTCAGAGTTCTTTTATGACTTAAATGTGTTGTTAGCTGTGGGAACATGAAGATAGAATGTATTGACAACTTACACTGTAATATAGGTTAAAACACCAGTTTCCTGCATATAACTTATCTTACAAGCACTCTTTTGATATTTAGACGCCATTTTGTGTTAAAAGCCACTGAACTCACACTAACATGAGATAATATCCTCTTCAGAGTTCTTTTATGACTTAAATGTGTTGTTAGCTGTGGGAACATGAAGATAGAAGGTATTGACAACTTAGACTGTAACAGAGGTTAAAACACCAGTTTTCAGTATATAACACCTAAATAGCCTGTTTCTAGCTTAAAAGCACTCGTTTGATGTTCAGACGCCATTTTGTGTTAAAATCCACTGAACTTACATTAACATGAAATAGTATCCACTTCAGAGTTCTTTTAAAACTTAAATGTGTTGTTAGCTGTGGGAACATGAAGATAGAATGTATTGACAACTTACACTGTAATAGAGGTTAAAACCCCAGTTTCCTGCATATAACATATCTTAAAAGCACTCGTTTGATGTTTAGACGCCATTTTGTGTTAAAAGCTACTGAACTCACACTAACATGAGATATTATCCACTTCAGAGTGCTTTTATGACTTAAATGTGTTGTTAGCTGTGGGAACATGAAGATAGAATGTATTGACAACTTACACTGTAATAGAGGTTAAAACACCAGTTTCCTGCATATAACATATCTTACAAGCACTCTTTTGATATTTAGACGCCATTTTGTGTTATAAGCCACTGAACTCACACTAACATGAGATAATATCCTCTTCAGAGTTCTTTTATGACTTAAATGTGTTGTTAGCTGTGGGAACATGAAGATAGAATGTATTGACAACTTACACTGTAATAGAGGTTAAAACACCAGTTTCCTGCATATAACATATCTTACAAGCACTCTTTTGATATTTAGACGCCATTTTGTGTGAAAAGCCACTGAACTCACACTAACATGAGATATTATCCTCTTCAGAGTTCTTTTATGACTTAAATGTGTTGTTAGCTGTGGGAACATGAAGATAGAATGTATTGACAACTTACACTGTAATATAGGTTAAAACACCAGTTTCCTGCAACATATCTTACAAGCACTCTTTTGATATTTAGACGCCATTTTGTGTTAAAAGCCACTGAACTCACACTAACATGAGATAATATCCTCTTCAGAGTTCTTTTATGACTTAAATGTGTTGTTAGCTGTGGGAACATGAAGATAGAATGTATTGACAACTTACACTGTAATAGAGGTTAAAACACCAGTTTCCTGCATATAACATATCTTACAAGCACTCTTTTGATATTTAGACGCCATTTTGTGTTAAAAGCCACTGAACTCACACTAACATGAGATAATATCCTCTTCAGAGTTCTTTTATGACTTAAATGTGTTGTTAGCTGTGGGAACATGAAGATAGAATGTATTGACAACTTACACTGTAATAGAGGTTAAAACACCAGTTTCCTGCATATAACATATCTTACAAGCACTCTTTTGATATTTAGACGCCATTTTGTGTTAAAAGCCACTGAACTCACACTAACATGAGATAATATCCTCTTCAGAGTTCTTTTATGACTTAAATGTGTTGTTAGCTGTGGGAACATGAAGATAGAATGTATTGACAACTTACACTGTAATAGAGGTTAAAACACCAGTTTCCTGCATATAACATATCTTACAAGCACTCTTTTGATATTTAGACGCCATTTTGTGTTAAAAGCCACTGAACTCACACTAACATGAGATAATATCCTCTTCAGAGTTCTTTTATGACTTAAATGTGTTGTTAGCTGTGGGAACATGAAGATAGAAGGTATTGACAACTTACACTGTAACAGAGGTTAAAACACCAGTTTTCAGTATATAACACCTAAATAGCCTGTTTCTAGCTTAAAAGCACTCGTTTGATGTTCAGACGCCATTTTGTGTTAAAAGCCACTGTATTTACATTAACATGAAATAGTATCCACTTCAGAGTGCTTTTATGACTTAAATATGCTGTTAGCTGTGGGAACATGAAGATAGAATGTATTGACAACTTACACTGTAATAGAGGTTAAAACACCAGTTTCCTGCATATAACATATCTTACAAGCACTCTTTTGATATTTAGACGCCATTTTGTGTTATAAGCCACTGAACTCACACTAACATGAGATAATATCCTCTTCAGAGTTCTTTTATTACTTAAATGTGTTGTTAGCTGTGGGAACATGAAGATAGAAGGTATTGACAACTTACACTGTAACATATGTTAAAACACCAGTTTTCAGGATATAACAGGTTAATAGCCTGTTTCTAGCTTAAAAGCACTCGTTTGATGTTCAGACGCCATTTTGTGTTAAAAGCCACTGAACTTACATTAACATGAAATAGTATCCACTTCAGTGTGCTTTTATGACTTAAATATGTTGTTAGCTATGGGAACATGAAGATAGAATGTATTGACAACGTACACTGTAATAGAGGTTAAAACACCAGTTTCCTGCATATAACATATCTTAAAAGCACTCTTTTGATGTTTAGATCCCATTTTGTGTTAAAAGCCACTGAACTCACACTAATATGAGATATTATCCACTTCAGAGTGCTTTTATGACTTAAATGTGTTGTTAGCTGTGGGAACATGAAGATAGAAGGTATTGACAACTTACACTGTAACAGATGTTAAAACACCAGTTTTCAGGATATAACAGGTTAATAGCCTGTTTCTTGTTTAAAAGCACTCGTTTGATGTTCAGACGCCATTTTGTGTTAAAAGCCACTGTATTTACATTAACATGAAATAGTATCCACTTCTAACATGAAATAGTATCCACTTCAGAGTGCTTTTATGACTTAAATATGCTGTTAGCTGTGGGAACATGAAGATAGAATGTATTGACAACTTACACTGTAATAGAGGTTAAAACACCAGTTTCCTGCATATAACATATCTTAAAAGCACTCGTTTGATGTTTAGACGCCATTTTGTGTTAAAAGCCACTGAACTCACACTAACATGAGATATTATCCTCATCAGAGTTCTTTTAAGACTTAAATGTGTTGTTAGCTGTGGGAACATGAAGATAGAAGGTATTGACAACTTACACTGTAACATATGTTAAAACACCAGTTTTCAGGATATAACAGGTTAATAGCCCGTTTCTTGTTTAAAAGCACTCGTTTGATGTTCAGACGCCATTTTGTGTTAAAAGCCACTGTATTTACATTAACATGAAATAGTATCCACTTCAGAGTGCTTTTATGACTTAAATGTGTTGTTAGCTGCGGGAACATGAAGATAGAATGTATTAACAACTTACACTGTAATAGAGGTTAAAACACCAGTTTCCTGCATATAACATAACTTACAAGCACTCTTTTGATATTTAGATGCCATTTTGTGTGAAAAGCCACTGAACTCACACTAACATGAAATAGTATCCACTTCAGAGTGCTTTTATGACTTAAATATGCTGTTAGCTGTGGGAACATGAAGATAGAATGTATTGACAACTTACACTGTAATAGAGGTTAAAACACCAGTTTCCTGCATATAACATATCTTACAAGCACTCTTTTGATATTTAGACGCCATTTTGTGTTAAAAGCCACTGAACTCACACTAACATGAGATAATATCCTCTTCAGAGTTCTTTTATGACTTAAATGTGTTGTTAGCTGTGGGAACATGAAGATAGAATGTATTGACAACTTACACTGTAATAGAGGTTAAAACACCAGTTTCCTGCATATAACATATCTTACAAGCACTCTTTTGATATTTAGACGCCATTTTGTGTTAAAAGCCACTGAACTCACACTAACATGAGATAATATCCTCTTCAGAGTTCTTTTATGACTTAAATGTGTTGTTAGCTGTGGGAACATGAAGATAGAATGTATTGACAACTTACACTGTAATAGAGGTTAAAACACCAGTTTCCTGCATATAACATATCTTACAAGCACTCTTTTGATATTTAGACGCCATTTTGTGTTAAAAGCCACTGAACTCACACTAACATGAGATAATATCCTCTTCAGAGTTCTTTTATGACTTAAATGTGTTGTTAGCTGTGGGAACATGAAGATAGAAGGTATTGACAACTTACACTGTAACAGAGGTTAAAACACCAGTTTTCAGTATATAACACCTAAATAGCCTGTTTCTAGCTTAAAAGCACTCGTTTGATGTTCAGACGCCATTTTGTGTTAAAAGCCACTGTATTTACATTAACATGAAATAGTATCCACTTCAGAGTGCTTTTATGACTTAAATATGCTGTTAGCTGTGGGAACATGAAGATAGAATGTATTGACAACTTACACTGTAATAGAGGTTAAAACACCAGTTTCCTGCATATAACATATCTTACAAGCACTCTTTTGATATTTAGACGCCATTTTGTGTTATAAGCCACTGAACTCACACTAACATGAGATAATATCCTCTTCAGAGTTCTTTTATTACTTAAATGTGTTGTTAGCTGTGGGAACATGAAGATAGAAGGTATTGACAACTTACACTGTAACATATGTTAAAACACCAGTTTTCAGGATATAACAGGTTAATAGCCTGTTTCTAGCTTAAAAGCACTCGTTTGATGTTCAGACGCCATTTTGTGTTAAAAGCCACTGAACTTACATTAACATGAAATAGTATCCACTTCAGTGTGCTTTTATGACTTAAATATGTTGTTAGCTATGGGAACATGAAGATAGAATGTATTGACAACGTACACTGTAATAGAGGTTAAAACACCAGTTTCCTGCATATAACATATCTTAAAAGCACTCTTTTGATGTTTAGATCCCATTTTGTGTTAAAAGCCACTGAACTCACACTAATATGAGATATTATCCACTTCAGAGTGCTTTTATGACTTAAATGTGTTGTTAGCTGTGGGAACATGAAGATAGAAGGTATTGACAACTTACACTGTAACAGATGTTAAAACACCAGTTTTCAGGATATAACAGGTTAATAGCCTGTTTCTTGTTTAAAAGCACTCGTTTGATGTTCAGACGCCATTTTGTGTTAAAAGCCACTGTATTTACATTAACATGAAATAGTATCCACTTCTAACATGAAATAGTATCCACTTCAGAGTGCTTTTATGACTTAAATATGCTGTTAGCTGTGGGAACATGAAGATAGAATGTATTGACAACTTACACTGTAATAGAGGTTAAAACACCAGTTTCCTGCATATAACATATCTTAAAAGCACTCGTTTGATGTTTAGACGCCATTTTGTGTTAAAAGCCACTGAACTCACACTAACATGAGATATTATCCTCATCAGAGTTCTTTTAAGACTTAAATGTGTTGTTAGCTGTGGGAACATGAAGATAGAAGGTATTGACAACTTACACTGTAACATATGTTAAAACACCAGTTTTCAGGATATAACAGGTTAATAGCCCGTTTCTTGTTTAAAAGCACTCGTTTGATGTTCAGACGCCATTTTGTGTTAAAAGCCACTGTATTTACATTAACATGAAATAGTATCCACTTCAGAGTGCTTTTATGACTTAAATGTGTTGTTAGCTGCGGGAACATGAAGATAGAATGTATTAACAACTTACACTGTAATAGAGGTTAAAACACCAGTTTCCTGCATATAACATAACTTACAAGCACTCTTTTGATATTTAGATGCCATTTTGTGTGAAAAGCCACTGAACTCACACTAACATGAGATATTAGCCTCTTCAGAGTTCTTTTATGACTTAAATGTGTTGTTAGCTGTGGGAACATGAAGATAGAATGTATTGACAACTTACACTGTAATAGAGGTTAAAACACCAGTTTCCTGCATATAACATATCTTACAAGCACTCTTTTGATATTTAGACGCCATTTTGTGTTATAAGCCACTGAACTCACACTAACATGAGATAATATCCTCTTCAGAGTTCGTTTATGACTTAAATGTGTTGTTAGCTGTGGGAACATGAAGATATAATGTATTGACAACTTACACTGTAATAGAGGTTAAAACACCAGTTTCCTGCATATAACATATCTTACAAGCACTCTTTTGATATTTAGACGCCATTTTGTGTGAAAAGCCACTGAACTCACACTAACATGAGATATTATCCTCTTCAGAGTTCTTTTATGACTTAAATGTGTTGTTAGCTGTGGGAACATGAAGATAGAATGTATTGACAACTTACACTGTAATATAGGTTAAAACACCAGTTTCCTGCATATAACTTATCTTACAAGCACTCTTTTGATATTTAGACGCCATTTTGTGTTAAAAGCCACTGAACTCACACTAACATGAGATAATATCCTCTTCAGAGTTCTTTTATGACTTAAATGTGTTGTTAGCTGTGGGAACATGAAGATAGAAGGTATTGACAACTTAGACTGTAACAGAGGTTAAAACACCAGTTTTCAGTATATAACACCTAAATAGCCTGTTTCTAGCTTAAAAGCACTCGTTTGATGTTCAGACGCCATTTTGTGTTAAAAGCCACTGTATTTACATTAACATGAAATAGTATCCACTTCAGAGTGCTTTTATGACTTAAATATGCTGTTAGCTGTGGGAACATGAAGATAGAATGTATTGACAACTTACACTGTAATAGAGGTTAAAACACCAGTTTCCTGCATATAACATATCTTAAAAGCACTCGTTTGATGTTTAGACGCCATTTAGTGTTAAAAGCCACTGAACTCACACTAACATGAGATATTATCCTCATCAGAGTTCTTTTAAGACTTAAATGTGTTGTTAGCTGTGGGAACATGAAGATAGAAGGTATTGACAACTTACACTGTAACATATGTTAAAACACCAGTTTTCAGGATATAACAGGCTAATAGCCCGTTTCTTGTTTAAAAGCACTCGTTTGATGTTCAGACGCCATTTTGTGTTAAAAGCCACTGTATTTACATTAACATGAAATAGTATCCACTTCAGAGTGCTTTTATGACTTAAATGTGTTGTTAGCTGCGGGAACATGAAGATAGAATGTATTAACAACTTACACTGTAATAGAGGTTAAAACACCAGTTTCCTGCATATAACATAACTTACAAGCACTCTTTTGATATTTAGATGCCATTTTGTGTGAAAAGCCACTGAACTCACACTAACATGAGATATTAGCCTCTTCAGAGTTCTTTTATGACTTAAATGTGTTGTTAGCTGTGGGAACATGAAGATAGAATGTATTGACAACTTACACTGTAATAGAGGTTAAAACACCAGTTTCCTGCATATAACATATCTTACAAGCACTCTTTTGATATTTAGACGCCATTTTGTGTTATAAGCCACTGAACTCACACTAACATGAGATAATATCCTCTTCAGAGTTCTTTTATTACTTAAATGTGTTGTTAGCTGTGGGAACATGAAGATAGAAGGTATTGACAACTTACACTGTAACATATGTTAAAACACCAGTTTTCAGGATATAACAGGTTAATAGCCTGTTTCTAGCTTAAAAGCACTCGTTTGATGTTCAGACGCCATTTTGTGTTAAAAGCCACTGAACTTACATTAACATGAAATAGTATCCACTTCAGTGTGCTTTTATGACTTAAATATGTTGTTAGCTATGGGAACATGAAGATAGAATGTATTGACAACGTACACTGTAATAGAGGTTAAAACACCAGTTTCCTGCATATAACATATCTTAAAAGCACTCTTTTGATGTTTAGATCCCATTTTGTGTTAAAAGCCACTGAACTCACACTAATATGAGATATTATCCACTTCAGAGTGCTTTTATGACTTAAATGTGTTGTTAGCTGTGGGAACATGAAGATAGAAGGTATTGACAACTTACACTGTAACAGATGTTAAAACACCAGTTTTCAGGATATAACAGGTTAATAGCCTGTTTCTTGTTTAAAAGCACTCGTTTGATGTTCAGACGCCATTTTGTGTTAAAAGCCACTGTATTTACATTAACATGAAATAGTATCCACTTCTAACATGAAATAGTATCCACTTCAGAGTGCTTTTATGACTTAAATATGCTGTTAGCTGTGGGAACATGAAGATAGAATGTATTGACAACTTACACTGTAATAGAGGTTAAAACACCAGTTTCCTGCATATAACACATCTTAAAAGCACTCGTTTGATGTTTAGACGCCATTTTGTGTTAAAAGCCACTGAACTCACACTAACATGAGATATTATCCTCATCAGAGTTCTTTTAAGACTTAAATGTGTTGTTAGCTGTGGGAACATGAAGATAGAAGGTATTGACAACTTACACTGTAACATATGTTAAAACACCAGTTTTCAGGATATAACAGGTTAATAGCCCGTTTCTTGTTTAAAAGCACTCGTTTGATGTTCAGACGCCATTTTGTGTTAAAAGCCACTGTATTTACATTAACATGAAATAGTATCCACTTCAGAGTGCTTTTATGACTTAAATGTGTTGTTAGCTGCGGGAACATGAAGATAGAATGTATTAACAACTTACACTGTAATAGAGGTTAAAACACCAGTTTCCTGCATATAACATAACTTACAAGCACTCTTTTGATATTTAGATGCCATTTTGTGTGAAAAGCCACTGAACTCACACTAACATGAGATATTAGCCTCTTCAGAGTTCTTTTATGACTTAAATGTGTTGTTAGCTGTGGGAACATGAAGATAGAATGTATTGACAACTTACACTGTAATAGAGGTTAAAACACCAGTTTCCTGCATATAACATATCTTACAAGCACTCTTTTGATATTTAGACGCCATTTTGTGTTATAAGCCACTGAACTCACACTAACATGAGATAATATCCTCTTCAGAGTTCTTTTATGACTTAAATGTGTTGTTAGCTGTGGGAACATGAAGATATAATGTATTGACAACTTACACTGTAATAGAGGTTAAAACACCAGTTTCCTGCATATAACATATCTTACAAGCACTCTTTTGATATTTAGACGCCATTTTGTGTGAAAAGCCACTGAACTCACACTAACATGAGATATTATCCTCTTCAGAGTTCTTTTATGACTTAAATGTGTTGTTAGCTGTGGGAACATGAAGATAGAATGTATTGACAACTTACACTGTAATATAGGTTAAAACACCAGTTTCCTGCATATAACTTATCTTACAAGCACTCTTTTGATATTTAGACGCCATTTTGTGTTAAAAGCCACTGAACTCACACTAACATGAGATAATATCCTCTTCAGAGTTCTTTTATGACTTAAATGTGTTGTTAGCTGTGGGAACATGAAGATAGAAGGTATTGACAACTTAGACTGTAACAGAGGTTAAAACACCAGTTTTCAGTATATAACACCTAAATAGCCTGTTTCTAGCTTAAAAGCACTCGTTTGATGTTCAGACGCCATTTTGTGTTAAAATCCACTGAACTTACATTAACATGAAATAGTATCCACTTCAGAGTTCTTTTAAAACTTAAATGTGTTGTTAGCTGTGGGAACATGAAGATAGAATGTATTGACAACTTACACTGTAATAGAGGTTAAAACACCAGTTTCCTGCATATAACATATCTTAAAAGCACTCTTTTGATATTTAGATGCCATTTTGTGTTAAAAGCCACTGAACTCACACTAATATGAGATATTATCCTCATCAGAGTTCTTTTATGACTTAAATGTGTTGTTAGCTGTGGGAACATGAAGATAGAATGTATTGACAACTTACACTGTAATAGAGGTTAAAACACCAGTTTCCAGCATATAACATATCTTAAAAGCACTCGTTTGATGTTTACACGCCATTTTGTGTTAAAAGCTACTGAACTCACACTAACATGAGATATTATCCACTTCAGAGTGCTTTTATGACTTAAATGTGTTGTTAGCTGTGGGAACATGAAGATAGAAGGTATTGACAACTTACACTGTAACAGATGTTAAAACACCAGTTTTCAGGATATAACAGGTTAATAGCCTGTTTCTTGTTTAAAAGCACTCGTTTGATGTTCAGACGCCATTTTGTGTTAAAAGCCACTGTATTTACATTAACATGAAATAGTATCCACTTCTAACATGAAATAGTATCCACTTCAGAGTGCTTTTATGACTTAAATATGCTGTTAGCTGTGGGAACATGAAGATAGAATGTATTGACAACTTACACTGTAATAGAGGTTAAAACACCAGTTTCCTGCATATAACATATCTTAAAAGCACTCGTTTGATGTTTAGACGCCATTTTGTGTTAAAAGCCACTGAACTCACACTAACATGAGATATTATCCTCATCAGAGTTCTTTTAAGACTTAAATGTGTTGTTAGCTGTGGGAACATGAAGATAGAAGGTATTGACAACTTACACTGTAACATATGTTAAAACACCAGTTTTCAGGATATAACAGGTTAATAGCCCGTTTCTTGTTTAAAAGCACTCGTTTGATGTTCAGACGCCATTTTGTGTTAAAAGCCACTGTATTTACATTAACATGAAATAGTATCCACTTCAGAGTGCTTTTATGACTTAAATGTGTTGTTAGCTGCGGGAACATGAAGATAGAATGTATTAACAACTTACACTGTAATAGAGGTTAAAACACCAGTTTCCTGCATATAACATAACTTACAAGCACTCTTTTGATATTTAGATGCCATTTTGTGTGAAAAGCCACTGAACTCACACTAACATGAGATATTAGCCTCTTCAGAGTTCTTTTATGACTTAAATGTGTTGTTAGCTGTGGGAACATGAAGATAGAATGTATTGACAACTTACACTGTAATAGAGGTTAAAACACCAGTTTCCTGCATATAACATATCTTACAAGCACTCTTTTGATATTTAGACGCCATTTTGTGTTATAAGCCACTGAACTCACACTAACATGAGATAATATCCTCTTCAGAGTTCTTTTATGACTTAAATGTGTTGTTAGCTGTGGGAACATGAAGATAGAATGTATTGACAACTTACACTGTAATAGAGGTTAAAACACCAGTTTCCTGCATATAACATATCTTACAAGCACTCTTTTGATATTTAGACGCCATTTTGTGTTAAAAGCCACTGAACTCACACTAACATGAGATAATATCCTCTTCAGAGTTCTTTTATGACTTAAATGTGTTGTTAGCTGTGGGAACATGAAGATAGAATGTATTGACAACTTACACTGTAATAGAGGTTAAAACACCAGTTTCCTGCATATAACATATCTTACAAGCACTCTTTTGATATTTAGACGCCATTTTGTGTTAAAAGCCACTGAACTCACACTAACATGAGATAATATCCTCTTCAGAGTTCTTTTATGACTTAAATGTGTTGTTAGCTGTGGGAACATGAAGATAGAATGTATTGACAACTTACACTGTAATAGAGGTTAAAACACCAGTTTCCTGCATATAACATATCTTACAAGCACTCTTTTGATATTTAGACGCCATTTTGTGTTAAAAGCCACTGAACTCACACTAACATGAGATAATATCCTCTTCAGAGTTCTTTTATGACTTAAATGTGTTGTTAGCTGTGGGAACATGAAGATAGAAGGTATTGACAACTTACACTGTAACAGAGGTTAAAACACCAGTTTTCAGTATATAACACCTAAATAGCCTGTTTCTAGCTTAAAAGCACTCGTTTGATGTTCAGACGCCATTTTGTGTTAAAAGCCACTGTATTTACATTAACATGAAATAGTATCCACTTCAGAGTGCTTTTATGACTTAAATGTGTTGTTAGCTGTGGGAACATGAAGATAGAAGGTATTGACAACTTACACTGTAACAGATGTTAAAACACCAGTTTTCAGGATATAACAGGTTAATAGCCTGTTTCTTGTTTAAAAGCACTCGTTTGATGTTCAGACGCCATTTTGTGTTAAAAGCCACTGTATTTACATTAACATGAAATAGTATCCACTTCTAACATGAAATAGTATCCACTTCAGAGTGCTTTTATGACTTAAATATGCTGTTAGCTGTGGGAACATGAAGATAGAATGTATTGACAACTTACACTGTAATAGAGGTTAAAACACCAGTTTCCTGCATATAACATATCTTAAAAGCACTCGTTTGATGTTTAGACGCCATTTTGTGTTAAAAGCCACTGAACTCACACTAACATGAGATATTATCCTCATCAGAGTTCTTTTAAGACTTAAATGTGTTGTTAGCTGTGGGAACATGAAGATAGAAGGTATTGACAACTTACACTGTAACATATGTTAAAACACCAGTTTTCAGGATATAACAGGTTAATAGCCCGTTTCTTGTTTAAAAGCACTCGTTTGATGTTCAGACGCCATTTTGTGTTAAAAGCCACTGTATTTACATTAACATGAAATAGTATCCACTTCAGAGTGCTTTTATGACTTAAATGTGTTGTTAGCTGCGGGAACATGAAGATAGAATGTATTAACAACTTACACTGTAATAGAGGTTAAAACACCAGTTTCCTGCATATAACATAACTTACAAGCACTCTTTTGATATTTAGATGCCATTTTGTGTGAAAAGCCACTGAACTCACACTAACATGAGATATTAGCCTCTTCAGAGTTCTTTTATGACTTAAATGTGTTGTTAGCTGTGGGAACATGAAGATAGAATGTATTGACAACTTACACTGTAATAGAGGTTAAAACACCAGTTTCCTGCATATAACATATCTTACAAGCACTCTTTTGATATTTAGACGCCATTTTGTGTTATAAGCCACTGAACTCACACTAACATGAGATAATATCCTCTTCAGAGTTCTTTTATGACTTAAATGTGTTGTTAGCTGTGGGAACATGAAGATAGAATGTATTGACAACTTACACTGTAATAGAGGTTAAAACACCAGTTTCCTGCATATAACATATCTTACAAGCACTCTTTTGATATTTAGACGCCATTTTGTGTTAAAAGCCACTGAACTCACACTAACATGAGATAATATCCTCTTCAGAGTTCTTTTATGACTTAAATGTGTTGTTAGCTGTGGGAACATGAAGATAGAATGTATTGACAACTTACACTGTAATAGAGGTTAAAACACCAGTTTCCTGCATATAACATATCTTACAAGCACTCTTTTGATATTTAGACGCCATTTTGTGTTAAAAGCCACTGAACTCACACTAACATGAGATAATATCCTCTTCAGAGTTCTTTTATGACTTAAATGTGTTGTTAGCTGTGGGAACATGAAGATAGAATGTATTGACAACTTACACTGTAATAGAGGTTAAAACACCAGTTTCCTGCATATAACATATCTTAAAAGCACTCGTTTGATGTTTAGACGCCATTTAGTGTTAAAAGCCACTGAACTCACACTAACATGAGATATTATCCTCATCAGAGTTCTTTTAAGACTTAAATGTGTTGTTAGCTGTGGGAACATGAAGATAGAAGGTATTGACAACTTACACTGTAACATATGTTAAAACACCAGTTTTCAGGATATAACAGGCTAATAGCCCGTTTCTTGTTTAAAAGCACTCGTTTGATGTTCAGACGCCATTTTGTGTTAAAAGCCACTGTATTTACATTAACATGAAATAGTATCCACTTCAGAGTGCTTTTATGACTTAAATGTGTTGTTAGCTGTGGGAACATGAAGATAGAATGTATTGACAACTTACACTGTAATAGAGGTTAAAACACCAGTTTCCTGCATATAACATATCTTACAAGCACTCTTTTGATATTTAGACGCCATTTTGTGTTAAAAGCCACTGAACTCACACTAACATGAGATAATATCCTCTTCAGAGTTCTTTTATGACTTAAATGTGTTGTTAGCTGTGGGAACATGAAGATAGAATGTATTGACAACTTACACTGTAATAGAGGTTAAAACACCAGTTTCCTGCATATAACATATCTTACAAGCACTCTTTTGATATTTAGACGCCATTTTGTGTTAAAAGCCACTGAACTCACACTAACATGAGATAATATCCTCTTCAGAGTTCTTTTATGACTTAAATGTGTTGTTAGCTGTGGGAACATGAAGATAGAAGGTATTGACAACTTACACTGTAACAGAGGTTAAAACACCAGTTTTCAGTATATAACACCTAAATAGCCTGTTTCTAGCTTAAAAGCACTCGTTTGATGTTCAGACGCCATTTTGTGTTAAAAGCCACTGTATTTACATTAACATGAAATAGTATCCACTTCAGAGTGCTTTTATGACTTAAATATGCTGTTAGCTGTGGGAACATGAAGATAGAATGTATTGACAACTTACACTGTAATAGAGGTTAAAACACCAGTTTCCTGCATATAACATATCTTAAAAGCACTCGTTTGATGTTTAGACGCCATTTAGTGTTAAAAGCCACTGAACTCACACTAACATGAGATATTATCCTCATCAGAGTTCTTTTAAGACTTAAATGTGTTGTTAGCTGTGGGAACATGAAGATAGAAGGTATTGACAACTTACACTGTAACATATGTTAAAACACCAGTTTTCAGGATATAACAGGCTAATAGCCCGTTTCTTGTTTAAAAGCACTCGTTTGATGTTCAGACGCCATTTTGTGTTAAAAGCCACTGTATTTACATTAACATGAAATAGTATCCACTTCAGAGTGCTTTTATGACTTAAATGTGTTGTTAGCTGTGGGAACATGAAGATAGAATGTATTGACAACTTACACTGTAATAGAGGTTAAAACACCAGTTTCCTGCATATAACATATCTTACAAGCACTCTTTTGATATTTAGACGCCATTTTGTGTTAAAAGCCACTGAACTCACACTAACATGAGATAATATCCTCTTCAGAGTTCTTTTATGACTTAAATGTGTTGTTAGCTGTGGGAACATGAAGATAGAATGTATTGACAACTTACACTGTAATAGAGGTTAAAACACCAGTTTCCTGCATATAACATATCTTACAAGCACTCTTTTGATATTTAGACGCCATTTTGTGTTAAAAGCCACTGAACTCACACTAACATGAGATAATATCCTCTTCAGAGTTCTTTTATGACTTAAATGTGTTGTTAGCTGTGGGAACATGAAGATAGAAGGTATTGACAACTTACACTGTAACAGAGGTTAAAACACCAGTTTTCAGTATATAACACCTAAATAGCCTGTTTCTAGCTTAAAAGCACTCGTTTGATGTTCAGACGCCATTTTGTGTTAAAAGCCACTGTATTTACATTAACATGAAATAGTATCCACTTCAGAGTGCTTTTATGACTTAAATATGCTGTTAGCTGTGGGAACATGAAGATAGAATGTATTGACAACTTACACTGTAATAGAGGTTAAAACACCAGTTTCCTGCATATAACATATCTTAAAAGCACTCGTTTGATGTTTAGACGCCATTTAGTGTTAAAAGCCACTGAACTCACACTAACATGAGATATTATCCTCATCAGAGTTCTTTTAAGACTTAAATGTGTTGTTAGCTGTGGGAACATGAAGATAGAAGGTATTGACAACTTACACTGTAACATATGTTAAAACACCAGTTTTCAGGATATAACAGGCTAATAGCCCGTTTCTTGTTTAAAAGCACTCGTTTGATGTTCAGACGCCATTTTGTGTTAAAAGCCACTGTATTTACATTAACATGAAATAGTATCCACTTCAGAGTGCTTTTATGACTTAAATGTGTTGTTAGCTGCGGGAACATGAAGATAGAATGTATTAACAACTTACACTGTAATAGAGGTTAAAACACCAGTTTCCTGCATATAACATAACTTACAAGCACTCTTTTGATATTTAGATGCCATTTTGTGTGAAAAGCCACTGAACTCACACTAACATGAGATATTAGCCTCTTCAGAGTTCTTTTATGACTTAAATGTGTTGTTAGCTGTGGGAACATGAAGATAGAATGTATTGACAACTTACACTGTAATAGAGGTTAAAACACCAGTTTCCTGCATATAACATATCTTACAAGCACTCTTTTGATATTTAGACGCCATTTTGTGTTATAAGCCACTGAACTCACACTAACATGAGATAATATCCTCTTCAGAGTTCTTTTATGACTTAAATGTGTTGTTAGCTGTGGGAACATGAAGATAGAATGTATTGACAACTTACACTGTAATAGAGGTTAAAACACCAGTTTCCTGCATATAACATATCTTACAAGCACTCTTTTGATATTTAGACGCCATTTTGTGTTAAAAGCCACTGAACTCACACTAACATGAGATAATGTCCTCTTCAGAGTTCTTTTATTACTTAAATGTGTTGTTTGCTGTGGGAACATGAAGATAGAAGGTATTGACAACTTACACTGTAACATATGTTAAAACACCAGTTTTCAGGATATAACAGGTTAATAGCCTGTTTCTAGCTTAAAAGCACTCGTTTGATGTTCAGACGCCATTTTGTGTTAAAAGCCACTGAACTTACATTAACATGAAATAGTATCCACTTCAGTGTGCTTTTATGACTTAAATATGTTGTTAGCTATGGGAACATGAAGATAGAATGTATTGACAACGTACACTGTAATAGAGGTTAAAACACCAGTTTCCTGCATATAACATATCTTAAAAGCACTCTTTTGATGTTTAGATCCCATTTTGTGTTAAAAGCCACTGAACTCACACTAATATGAGATATTATCCACTTCAGAGTGCTTTTATGACTTAAATGTGTTGTTAGCTGTGGGAACATGAAGATAGAAGGTATTGACAACTTACACTGTAACAGATGTTAAACCACCAGTTTTCAGGATATAACAGGTTAATAGCCTGTTTCTTGTTTAAAAGCACTCGTTTGATGTTCAGACGCCATTTTGTGTTAAAAGCCACTGTATTTACATTAACATGAAATAGTATCCACTTCTAACATGAAATAGTATCCACTTCAGAGTGCTTTTATGACTTAAATATGCTGTTAGCTGTGGGAACATGAAGATAGAATGTATTGACAACTTACACTGTAATAGAGGTTAAAACACCAGTTTCCTGCATATAACACATCTTAAAAGCACTCGTTTGATGTTTAGACGCCATTTTGTGTTAAAAGCCACTGAACTCACACTAACATGAGATATTATCCTCATCAGAGTTCTTTTAAGACTTAAATGTGTTGTTAGCTGTGGGAACATGAAGATAGAAGGTATTGACAACTTACACTGTAACATATGTTAAAACACCAGTTTTCAGGATATAACAGGTTAATAGCCCGTTTCTTGTTTAAAAGCACTCGTTTGATGTTCAGACGCCATTTTGTGTTAAAAGCCACTGTATTTACATTAACATGAAATAGTATCCACTTCAGAGTGCTTTTATGACTTAAATGTGTTGTTAGCTGCGGGAACATGAAGATAGAATGTATTAACAACTTACACTGTAATAGAGGTTAAAACACCAGTTTCCTGCATATAACATAACTTACAAGCACTCTTTTGATATTTAGATGCCATTTTGTGTGAAAAGCCACTGAACTCACACTAACATGAGATATTAGCCTCTTCAGAGTTCTTTTATGACTTAAATGTGTTGTTAGCTGTGGGAACATGAAGATAGAATGTATTGACAACTTACACTGTAATAGAGGTTAAAACACCAGTTTCCTGCATATAACATATCTTACAAGCACTCTTTTGATATTTAGACGCCATTTTGTGTTATAAGCCACTGAACTCACACTAACATGAGATAATATCCTCTTCAGAGTTCTTTTATGACTTAAATGTGTTGTTAGCTGTGGGAACATGAAGATATAATGTATTGACAACTTACACTGTAATAGAGGTTAAAACCCCAGTTTCCTGCATATAACATATCTTAAAAGCACTCGTTTGATGTTTAGACGCCATTTTGTGTTAAAAGCTACTGAACTCACACTAACATGAGATATTATCCACTTCAGAGTGCTTTTATGACTTAAATGTGTTGTTAGCTGTGGGAACATGAAGATAGAAGGTATTGACAACTTACACTGTAACAGATGTTAAAAAACACCAGTTTTCAGGATATAACAGGTTAATAGCCCGTTTCTTGTTTAAAAGCACTCGTTTGATGTTCAGACGCCATTTTGTGTTAAAAGCCACTGTATTTACATTAACATGAAATAGTATCCACTTCAGAGTGCTTTTATGACTTAAATGTGTTGTTAGCTGTGGGAACATGAAGATAGAATGTATTAACAACTTACACTGTAATAGAGGTTAAAACACCAGTTTCCTGCATATAACATATCTTACAAGCACTCTTTTGATATTTAGATGGCATTTTGTGTGAAAAGCCACTGAACTCACACTAACATGAGATATTAGCCTCTTCAGAGTTCTTTTATGACTTAAATGTGTTGTTAGCTGTGGGAACATGAAGATAGAATGTATTGACAACTTACACTGTAACAGAGGTTAAAACACCAGTTTTCAGTATATAACACCTAAATAGCCTGTTTCTAGCTTAAAAGCACTCGTTTGATGTTCAGACGCCATTTTGTGTTAAAAGCCACTGTATTTACATTAACATGAAATAGTATCCACTTCAGAGTGCTTTTATGACTTAAATATGCTGTTAGCTGTGGGAACATGAAGATAGAATGTATTGACAACTTACACTGTAATAGAGGTTAAAACACCAGTTTCCTGCATATAACATATCTTAAAAGCACTCGTTTGATGTTTAGACGCCATTTAGTGTTAAAAGCCACTGAACTCACACTAACATGAGATATTATCCTCATCAGAGTTCTTTTAAGACTTAAATGTGTTGTTAGCTGTGGGAACATGAAGATAGAAGGTATTGACAACTTACACTGTAACATATGTTAAAACACCAGTTTTCAGGATATAACAGGCTAATAGCCCGTTTCTTGTTTAAAAGCACTCGTTTGATGTTCAGACGCCATTTTGTGTTAAAAGCCACTGTATTTACATTAACATGAAATAGTATCCACTTCAGAGTGCTTTTATGACTTAAATGTGTTGTTAGCTGCGGGAACATGAAGATAGAATGTATTAACAACTTACACTGTAATAGAGGTTAAAACACCAGTTTCCTGCATATAACATAACTTACAAGCACTCTTTTGATATTTAGATGCCATTTTGTGTGAAAAGCCACTGAACTCACACTAACATGAGATATTAGCCTCTTCAGAGTTCTTTTATGACTTAAATGTGTTGTTAGCTGTGGGAACATGAAGATAGAATGTATTGACAACTTACACTGTAATAGAGGTTAAAACACCAGTTTCCTGCATATAACATATCTTACAAGCACTCTTTTGATATTTAGACGCCATTTTGTGTTATAAGCCACTGAACTCACACTAACATGAGATAATATCCTCTTCAGAGTTCTTTTATGACTTAAATGTGTTGTTAGCTGTGGGAACATGAAGATAGAATGTATTGACAACTTACACTGTAATAGAGGTTAAAACACCAGTTTCCTGCATATAACATATCTTACAAGCACTCTTTTGATATTTAGACGCCATTTTGTGTTAAAAGCCACTGAACTCACACTAACATGAGATAATATCCTCTTCAGAGTTCTTTTATTACTTAAATGTGTTGTTAGCTGTGGGAACATGAAGATAGAAGGTATTGACAACTTACACTGTAACATATGTTAAAACACCAGTTTTCAGGATATAACAGGTTAATAGCCTGTTTCTAGCTTAAAAGCACTCGTTTGATGTTCAGACGCCATTTTGTGTTAAAAGCCACTGAACTTACATTAACATGAAATAGTATCCACTTCAGTGTGCTTTTATGACTTAAATATGTTGTTAGCTATGGGAACATGAAGATAGAATGTATTGACAACGTACACTGTAATAGAGGTTAAAACACCAGTTTCCTGCATATAACATATCTTAAAAGCACTCTTTTGATGTTTAGATCCCATTTTGTGTTAAAAGCCACTGAACTCACACTAATATGAGATATTATCCACTTCAGAGTGCTTTTATGACTTAAATGTGTTGTTAGCTGTGGGAACATGAAGATAGAAGGTATTGACAACTTACACTGTAACAGATGTTAAAACACCAGTTTTCAGGATATAACAGGTTAATAGCCTGTTTCTTGTTTAAAAGCACTCGTTTGATGTTCAGACGCCATTTTGTGTTAAAAGCCACTGTATATACATTAACATGAAATAGTATCCACTTCTAACATGAAATAGTAGCCACTTCAGAGTGCTTTTATGACTTAAATATGCTGTTAGCTGTGGGAACATGAAGATAGAATGTATTGACAACTTACACTGTAATAGAGGTTAAAACACCAGTTTCCTGCATATAACATATCTTAAAAGCACTCGTTTGATGTTTAGACGCCATTTTGTGTTAAAAGCCACTGAACTCACACTAACATGAGATATTATCCTCATCAGAGTTCTTTTAAGACTTAAATGTGTTGTTAGCTGTGGGAACATGAAGATAGAAGGTATTGACAACTTACACTGTAACATATGTTAAAACACCAGTTTTCAGGATATAACAGGTTAATAGCCCGTTTCTTGTTTAAAAGCACTCGTTTGATGTTCAGACGCCATTTTGTGTTAAAAGCCACTGTATTTACATTAACATGAAATAGTATCCACTTCAGAGTGCTTTTATGACTTAAATGTGTTGTTAGCTGCGGGAACATGAAGATAGAATGTATTAACAACTTACACTGTAATACAGGTTAAAACACCAGTTTCCTGCATATAACATAACTTACAAGCACTCTTTTGATATTTAGATGCCATTTTGTGTGAAAAGCCACTGAACTCACACTAACATGAGATATTAGCCTCTTCAGAGTTCTTTTATGACTTAAATGTGTTGTTAGCTGTGGGAACATGAAGATAGAATGTATTGACAACTTACACTGTAATAGAGGTTAAAACACCAGTTTCCTGCATATAACATATCTTACAAGCACTCTTTTGATATTTAGACGCCATTTTGTGTTATAAGCCACTGAACTCACACTAACATGAGATAATATCCTCTTCAGAGTTCTTTTATGACTTAAATGTGTTGTTAGCTGTGGGAACATGAAGATAGAATGTATTGACAACTTACACTGTAATAGAGGTTAAAACACCAGTTTCCTGCATATAACATATCTTACAAGCACTCTTTTGATATTTAGACGCCATTTTGTGTGAAAAGCCACTGAACTCACACTAACATGAGATATTATCCTCTTCAGAGTTCTTTTATGACTTAAATGTGTTGTTAGCTGTGGGAACATGAAGATAGAATGTATTGACAACTTACACTGTAATATAGGTTAAAACACCAGTTTCCTGCATATAACATATCTTACAAGCACTCTTTTGATATTTAGACGCCATTTTGTGTTAAAAGCCACTGAACTCACACTAACATGAGATAATATCCTCTTCAGAGTTCTTTTATGACTTAAATGTGTTGTTAGCTGTGGGAACATGAAGATAGAATGTATTGACAACTTACACTGTAATAGAGGTTAAAACACCAGTTTCCTGCATATAACATATCTTACAAGCACTCTTTTGATATTTAGACGCCATTTTGTGTTAAAAGCCACTGAACTCACACTAACATGAGATAATATCCTCTTCAGAGTTCTTTTATGACTTAAATGTGTTGTTAGCTGTGGGAACATGAAGATAGAATGTATTGACAACTTACACTGTAATAGAGGTTAAAACACCAGTTTCCTGCATATAACATATCTTACAAGCACTCTTTTGATATTTAGACGCCATTTTGTGTTAAAAGCCACTGAACTCACACTAACATGAGATAATATCCTCTTCAGAGTTCTTTTATGACTTAAATGTGTTGTTAGCTGTGGGAACATGAAGATAGAAGGTATTGACAACTTACACTGTAACAGAGGTTAAAACACCAGTTTTCAGTATATAACACCTAAATAGCCTGTTTCTAGCTTAAAAGCACTCGTTTGATGTTCAGACGCCATTTTGTGTTAAAAGCCACTGTATTTACATTAACATGAAATAGTATCCACTTCAGAGTGCTTTTATGACTTAAATATGCTGTTAGCTGTGGGAACATGAAGATAGAATGTATTGACAACTTACACTGTAATAGAGGTTAAAACACCAGTTTCCTGCATATAACATATCTTAAAAGCACTCGTTTGATGTTTAGACGCCATTTAGTGTTAAAAGCCACTGAACTCACACTAACATGAGATATTATCCTCATCAGAGTTCTTTTAAGACTTAAATGTGTTGTTAGCTGTGGGAACATGAAGATAGAAGGTATTGACAACTTACACTGTAACATATGTTAAAACACCAGTTTTCAGGATATAACAGGCTAATAGCCCGTTTCTTGTTTAAAAGCACTCGTTTGATGTTCAGACGCCATTTTGTGTTAAAAGCCACTGTATTTACATTAACATGAAATAGTATCCACTTCAGAGTGCTTTTATGACTTAAATGTGTTGTTAGCTGCGGGAACATGAAGATAGAATGTATTAACAACTTACACTGTAATAGAGGTTAAAACACCAGTTTCCTGCATATAACATAACTTACAAGCACTCTTTTGATATTTAGATGCCATTTTGTGTGAAAAGCCACTGAACTCACACTAACATGAGATATTAGCCTCTTCAGAGTTCTTTTATTACTTAAATGTGTTGTTAGCTGTGGGAACATGAAGATAGAATGTATTGACAACTTACACTGTAATAGAGGTTAAAACACCAGTTTCCTGCATATAACATATCTTACAAGCACTCTTTTGATATTTAGACGCCATTTTGTGTTATAAGCCACTGAACTCACACTAACATGAGATAATATCCTCTTCAGAGTTCTTTTATGACTTAAATGTGTTGTTAGCTGTGGGAACATGAAGATAGAATGTATTGACAACTTACACTGTAATAGAGGTTAAAACACCAGTTTCCTGCATATAACATATCTTACAAGCACTCTTTTGATATTTAGACGCCATTTTGTGTTAAAAGCCACTGAACTCACACTAACATGAGATAATATCCTCTTCAGAGTTCTTTTATTACTTAAATGTGTTGTTAGCTGTGGGAACATGAAGATAGAAGGTATTGACAACTTACACTGTAACATATGTTAAAACACCAGTTTTCAGGATATAACAGGTTAATAGCCTGTTTCTAGCTTAAAAGCACTCGTTTGATGTTCAGACGCCATTTTGTGTTAAAAGCCACTGAACTTACATTAACATGAAATAGTATCCACTTCAGTGTGCTTTTATGACTTAAATATGTTGTTAGCTATGGGAACATGAAGATAGAATGTATTGACAACGTACACTGTAATAGAGGTTAAAACACCAGTTTCCTGCATATAACATATCTTAAAAGCACTCTTTTGATGTTTAGATCCCATTTTGTGTTAAAAGCCACTGAACTCACACTAATATGAGATATTATCCACTTCAGAGTGCTTTTATGACTTAAATGTGTTGTTAGCTGTGGGAACATGAAGATAGAAGGTATTGACAACTTACACTGTAACAGATGTTAAAACACCAGTTTTCAGGATATAACAGGTTAATAGCCTGTTTCTTGTTTAAAAGCACTCGTTTGATGTTCAGACGCCATTTTGTGTTAAAAGCCACTGTATTTACATTAACATGAAATAGTATCCACTTCTAACATGAAATAGTATCCACTTCAGAGTGCTTTTATGACTTAAATATGCTGTTAGCTGTGGGAACATGAAGATAGAATGTATTGACAACTTACACTGTAATAGAGGTTAAAACACCAGTTTCCTGCATATAACATATCTTAAAAGCACTCGTTTGATGTTTAGACGCCATTTTGTGTTAAAAGCCACTGAACTCACACTAACATGAGATAATATCCTCTTCAGAGTTCTTTTATGACTTAAATATGTTGTTAGCTGTGGGAACATGAAGATAGAAGGTATTGACAACTTACACTGTAACATATGTTAAAACACCAGTTTTCAGGATATAACAGGTTAATAGCCCGTTTCTTGTTTAAAAGCACTCGTTTGATGTTCAGACGCCATTTTGTGTTAAAAGCCACTGTATTTACATTAACATGAAATAGTATCCACTTCAGAGTGCTTTTATGACTTAAATGTGTTGTTAGCTGCGGGAACATGAAGATAGAATGTATTAACAACTTACACTGTAATAGAGGTTAAAACACCAGTTTCCTGCATATAACATAACTTACAAGCACTCTTTTGATATTTAGATGCCATTTTGTGTGAAAAGCCACTGAACTCACACTAACATGAGATATTAGCCTCTTCAGAGTTCTTTTATGACTTAAATGTGTTGTTAGCTGTGGGAACATGAAGATAGAATGTATTGACAACTTACACTGTAATAGAGGTTAAAACACCAGTTTCCTGCATATAACATATCTTACAAGCACTCTTTTGATATTTAGACGCCATTTTGTGTTATAAGCCACTGAACTCACACTAACATGAGATAATATCCTCTTCAGAGTTCTTTTATGACTTAAATGTGTTGTTAGCTGTGGGAACATGAAGATATAATGTATTGACAACTTACACTGTAATAGAGGTTAAAACACCAGTTTCCTGCATATAACATATCTTACAAGCACTCTTTTGATATTTAGACGCCATTTTGTGTGAAAAGCCACTGAACTCACACTAACATGAGATATTATCCTCTTCAGAGTTCTTTTATGACTTAAATGTGTTGTTAGCTGTGGGAACATGAAGATAGAATGTATTGACAACTTACACTGTAATATAGGTTAAAACACCAGTTTCCTGCATATAACTTATCTTACAAGCACTCTTTTGATATTTAGACGCCATTTTGTGTTAAAAGCCACTGAACTCACACTAACATGAGATAATATCCTCTTCAGAGTTCTTTTATGACTTAAATGTGTTGTTAGCTGTGGGAACATGAAGATAGAAGGTATTGACAACTTAGACTGTAACAGAGGTTAAAACACCAGTTTTCAGTATATAACACCTAAATAGCCTGTTTCTAGCTTAAAAGCACTCGTTTGATGTTCAGACGCCATTTTGTGTTCAAATCCACTGAACTTACATTAACATGAAATAGTATCCACTTCAGAGTTCTTTTAAAACTTAAATGTGTTGTTAGCTGTGGGAACATGAAGATAGAATGTATTGACAACTTACACTGTAATAGAGGTTAAAACACCAGTTTCCTGCATATAACATATCTTAAAAGCACTCTTTTGATATTTAGATGCCATTTTGTGTTAAAAGCCACTGAACTCACACTAATATGAGATATTATCCTCATCAGAGTTCTTTTATGACTTAAATGTGTTGTTAGCTGTGGGAACATGAAGATAGAATGTATTGACAACTTACACTGTAATAGAGGTTAAAACACCAGTTTCCAGCATATAACATATCTTAAAAGCACTCGTTTGATGTTTACACGCCATTTTGTGTTAAAAGCTACTGAACTCACACTAACATGAGATATTATCCACTTCAGAGTGCTTTTATGACTTAAATGTGTTGTTAGCTGTGGGAACATGAAGATAGAAGGTATTGACAACTTACACTGTAACAGATGTTAAAACACCAGTTTTCAGGATATAACAGGTTAATAGCCCGTTTCTTGTTTAAAAGCACTCGTTTGATGTTCAGACGCCATTTTGTGTTAAGAGCCACTGTATTTACATTAACATGAAATAGTATCCACTTCAGAGTGCTTTTATGACTTAAATGTGTTGTTAGCTGTGGGAACATGAAGATAGAATGTATTGACAACTTACACTGTAATAGAGGTTAAAACACCAGTTTCCTGCATATAACATATCTTACAAGCACTCTTTTGATATTTAGATGGCATTTTGTGTGAAAAGCCACTGAACTCACACTAACATGAGATATTAGCCTCTTCAGAGTTCTTTTATGACTTAAATGTGTTGTTAGCTGTGGGAACATGAAGATAGAATGTATTGACAACTTACACTGTAATAGAGGTTAAAACACCAGTTTCCTGCATATAACATATCTTAAAAGCACTCGTTTGATGTTTAGACGCCATTTTGTGTTAAAAGCCACTGAACTAACACTAACATGAGATAATATCCTCTTCAGAGTTCTTTTATGACTTAAATGTGTTGTTAGCTGTGGGAACATGAAGATAGAAGGTATTGACAACTTACACTGTAACAGAGGTTAAAACACCAGTTTTCAGTATATAACACCTAAATAGCCTGTTTCTAGCTTAAAAGCACTCGTTTGATGTTCAGACGCCATTTTGTGTTAAAAGCCACTGAACTTACATTAACATGAAATAGTATCCACTTCAGTGTGCTTTTATGACTTAAATATGTTGTTAGCTGTGGGAACATGAAGATAGAATGTATTGACAACTTACACTGTAATAGAGGTTAAAACACCAGTTTCCTGCATATAACATATCTTAAAAGCACTCTTTTGATATTTAGATGCCATTTTGTGTTAAAAGCCACTGAACTCACACTAATATGAGATATTATCCACTTCAGAGTGCTTTTATGACTTAAATGTGTTGTTAGCTGTGGGAACATGAAGATAGAAGGTATTGACAACTTACACTGTAACAGAGGTTAAAACACCAGTTTTCAGTATATAACACCTAAATAGCCTGTTTCTAGCTTAAAAGCACTCGTTTGATGTTCAGACGCCATTTTGTGTTAAAATCCACTGAACTTACATTAACATGAAATAGTATCCACTTCAGAGTTCTTTTAAAACTTAAATGTGTTGTTAGCTGTGGGAACATGAAGATAGAATGTATTGACAACTTACACTGTAATAGAGGTTAAAACCCCAGTTTCCTGCATATAACATATCTTAAAAGCACTCGTTTGATGTTTAGACGCCATTTTGTGTTAAAAGCTACTGAACTCACACTAACATGAGATATTATCCACTTCAGAGTGCTTTTATGACTTAAATGTGTTGTTAGCTGTGGGAACATGAAGATAGAAGGTATTGACAACTTACACTATAACAGATGTTAAAACACCAGTTTTCAGGATATAACAGGTTAATAGCCCGTTTCTTGTTTAAAAGCACTCGTTTGATGTTCAGACGCCATTTTGTGTTAAAAGCCACTGTATTTACATTAACATGAAATAGTATCCACTTCAGAGTGCTTTTATGACTTAAATGTGTTGTTAGCTGTGGGAACATGAAGATAGAAGGTATTGACAACTTACACTGTAACAGATGTTAAAACACCAGTTTTCAGGATATAACAGGTTAATAGCCTGTTTCTTGTTTAAAAGCACTCGTTTGATGTTCAGACGCCATTTTGTGTTAAAAGCCACTGTATTTACATTAACATGAAATAGTATCCACTTCTAACATGAAATAGTAGCCACTTCAGAGTGCTTTTATGACTTAAATATGCTGTTAGCTGTGGGAACATGAAGATAGAATGTATTGACAACTTACACTGTAATAGAGGTTAAAACACCAGTTTCCTGCATATAACATATCTTAAAAGCACTCGTTTGATGTTTAGACGCCATTTTGTGTTAAAAGCCACTGAACTCACACTAACATGAGATATTATCCTCATCAGAGTTCTTTTAAGACTTAAATGTGTTGTTAGCTGTGGGAACATGAAGATAGAAGGTATTGACAACTTACACTGTAACATATGTTAAAACACCAGTTTTCAGGATATAACAGGTTAATAGCCCGTTTCTTGTTTAAAAGCACTCGTTTGATGTTCAGACGCCATTTTGTGTTAAAAGCCACTGTATTTACATTAACATGAAATAGTATCCACTTCAGAGTGCTTTTATGACTTAAATGTGTTGTTAGCTGCGGGAACATGAAGATAGAATGTATTAACAACTTACACTGTAATAGAGGTTAAAACACCAGTTTCCTGCATATAACATAACTTACAAGCACTCTTTTGATATTTAGATGCCATTTTGTGTGAAAAGCCACTGAACTCACACTAACATGAGATATTAGCCTCTTCAGAGTTCTTTTATGACTTAAATGTGTTGTTAGCTGTGGGAACATGAAGATAGAATGTATTGACAACTTACACTGTAATAGAGGTTAAAACACCAGTTTCCTGCATATAACATATCTTACAAGCACTCTTTTGATATTTAGACGCCATTTTGTGTTATAAGCCACTGAACTCACACTAACATGAGATAATATCCTCTTCAGAGTTCTTTTATGACTTAAATGTGTTGTTAGCTGTGGGAACATGAAGATAGAATGTATTGACAACTTACACTGTAATAGAGGTTAAAACACCAGTTTCCTGCATATAACATATCTTACAAGCACTCTTTTGATATTTAGACGCCATTTTGTGTTAAAAGCCACTGAACTCACACTAACATGAGATAATATCCTCTTCAGAGTTCTTTTATGACTTAAATGTGTTGTTAGCTGTGGGAACATGAAGATAGAATGTATTGACAACTTACACTGTAATAGAGGTTAAAACACCAGTTTCCTGCATATAACATATCTTACAAGCACTCTTTTGATATTTAGACGCCATTTTGTGTTAAAAGCCACTGAACTCACACTAACATGAGATAATATCCTCTTCAGAGTTCTTTTATGACTTAAATGTGTTGTTAGCTGTGGGAACATGAAGATAGAAGGTATTGACAACTTACACTGTAACAGAGGTTAAAACACCAGTTTTCAGTATATAACACCTAAATAGCCTGTTTCTAGCTTAAAAGCACTCGTTTGATGTTCAGACGCCATTTTGTGTTAAAAGCCACTGTATTTACATTAACATGAAATAGTATCCACTTCAGAGTGCTTTTATGACTTAAATATGCTGTTAGCTGTGGGAACATGAAGATAGAATGTATTGACAACTTACACTGTAATAGAGGTTAAAACACCAGTTTCCTGCATATAACATATCTTAAAAGCACTCGTTTGATGTTTAGACGCCATTTAGTGTTAAAAGCCACTGAACTCACACTAACATGAGATATTATCCTCATCAGAGTTCTTTTAAGAATTAAATGTGTTGTTAGCTGTGGGAACATGAAGATAGAAGGTATTGACAACTTACACTGTAACATATGTTAAAACACCAGTTTTCAGGATATAACAGGTTAATAGCCCGTTTCTTGTTTAAAAGCACTCGTTTGATGTTCAGACGCCATTTTGTGTTAAAAGCCACTGTATTTACATTAACATGAAATAGTATCCACTTCAGAGTTCTTTTAAAACTTAAATGTGTTGTTAGCTGTGGGAACATGAAGATAGAATGTATTGACAACTTACACTGTAATAGAGGTTAAAACACCAGTTTCCTGCATATAACATATCTTAAAAGCACTCTTTTGATATTTAGATGCCATTTTGTGTTAAAAGCCACTGAACTCACACTAATATGAGATATTATCCTCATCAGAGTTCTTTTATGACTTAAATGTGTTGTTAGCTGTGGGAACATGAAGATAGAATGTATTGACAACTTACACTGTAATAGAGGTTAAAACACCAGTTTCCAGCATATAACATATCTTAAAAGCACTCGTTTGATGTTTACACGCCATTTTGTGTTAAAAGCTACTGAACTCACACTAACATGAGATATTATCCACTTCAGAGTGCTTTTATGACTTAAATGTGTTGTTAGCTGTGGGAACATGAAGATAGAAGGTATTGACAACTTACACTGTAACAGATGTTAAAACACCAGTTTTCAGGATATAACAGGTTAATAGCCCGTTTCTTGTTTAAAAGCACTCGTTTGATGTTCAGACGCCGTTTTGTGTTGAGAGCCACTGTATTTACATTAACATGAAATAGTAACCACTTCAGAGTGCTTTTATGACTTAAATGTGTTGTTAGCTGTGGGAACATGAAGATAGAATGTATTGACAACTTACACTGTAATAGAGGTTAAAACACCAGTTTCCTGCATATAACATATCTTACAAGCACTCTTTTGATATTTAGATGGCATTTTGTGTGAAAAGCCACTGAACTCACACTAACATGAGATATTAGCCTCTTCAGAGTTCTTTTATGACTTAAATGTGTTGTTAGCTGTGGGAACATGAAGATAGAATGTATTGACAACTTACACTGTAATAGAGGTTAAAACACCAGTTTCCTGCATATAACATATCTTAAAAGCACTCGTTTGATGTTTAGACGCCATTTTGTGTTAAAAGCCACTGAACTAACACTAACATGAGATAATATCCTCTTCAGAGTTCTTTTATGACTTAAATGTGTTGTTAGCTGTGGGAACATGAAGATAGAAGGTATTGACAACTTACACTGTAACAGAGGTTAAAACACCAGTTTTCAGTATATAACACCTAAATAGCCTGTTTCTAGCTTAAAAGCACTCGTTTGATGTTCAGACGCCATTTTGTGTTAAAAGCCACTGAACTTACATTAACATGAAATAGTATCCACTTCAGTGTGCTTTTATGACTTAAATATGTTGTTAGCTGTGGGAACAAGAAGATAGAATGTATTGACAACTTACACTGTAATAGAGGTTAAAACACCAGTTTCCTGCATATAACATATCTTAAAAGCACTCTTTTGATATTTAGATGCCATTTTGTGTTAAAAGCCACTGAACTCACACTAATATGAGATATTATCCACTTCAGAGTGCTTTTATGACTTAAATGTGTTGTTAGCTGTGGGAACATGAAGATAGAAGGTATTGACAACTTACACTGTAACAGAGGTTAAAACACCAGTTTTCAGTATATAACACCTAAATAGCCTGTTTCTAGCTTAAAAGCACTCGTTTGATGTTCAGACGCCATTTTGTGTTAAAATCCACTGAACTTACATTAACATGAAATAGTATCCACTTCAGAGTTCTTTTAAAACTTAAATGTGTTGTTAGCTGTGGGAACATGAAGATAGAATGTATTGACAACTTACACTGTAATAGAGGTTAAAACCCCAGTTTCCTGCATATAACATATCTTAAAAGCACTCGTTTGATGTTTAGACGCCATTTTGTGTTAAAAGCTACTGAACTCACACTAACATGAGATATTATCCACTTCAGAGTGCTTTTATGACTTAAATGTGTTGTTAGCTGTGGGAACATGAAGATAGAAGGTATTGACAACTTACACTATAACAGATGTTAAAACACCAGTTTTCAGGATATAACAGGTTAATAGCCCGTTTCTTGTTTAAAAGCACTCGTTTGATGTTCAGACGCCATTTTGTGTTAAAAGCCACTGTATTTACATTAACATGAAATAGTATCCACTTCAGAGTGCTTTTATGACTTAAATGTGTTGTTAGCTGTGGGAACATGAAGATAGAAGGTATTGACAACTTACACTGTAACAGATGTTAAAACACCAGTTTCAGGATATAACAGGTTAATAGCCTGTTTCTTGTTTAAAAGCACTCGTTTGATGTTCAGACGCCATTTTGTGTTAAAAGCCACTGTATTTACATTAACATGAAATAGTATCCACTTCTAACATGAAATAGTAGCCACTTCAGAGTGCTTTTATGACTTAAATATGCTGTTAGCTGTGGGAACATGAAGATAGAATGTATTGACAACTTACACTGTAATAGAGGTTAAAACACCAGTTTCCTGCATATAACATATCTTAAAAGCACTCGTTTGATGTTTAGACGCCATTTTGTGTTAAAAGCCACTGAACTCACACTAACATGAGATATTATCCTCATCAGAGTTCTTTTAAGACTTAAATGTGTTGTTAGCTGTGGGAACATGAAGATAGAAGGTATTGACAACTTACACTGTAACATATGTTAAAACACCAGTTTTCAGGATATAACAGGTTAATAGCCCGTTTCTTGTTTAAAAGCACTCGTTTGATGTTCAGACGCCATTTTGTGTTAAAAGCCACTGTATTTACATTAACATGAAATAGTATCCACTTCAGAGTGCTTTTATGACTTAAATGTGTTGTTAGCTGCGGGAACATGAAGATAGAATGTATTGACAACTTACACTGTAATAGAGGTTAAAACACCAGTTTCCTGCATATAACATATCTTACAAGCACTCTTTTGATATTTAGACGCCATTTTGTGTGAAAAGCCACTGAACTCACACTAACATGAGATATTATCCTCTTCAGAGTTCTTTTATGACTTAAATGTGTTGTTAGCTGTGGGAACATGAAGATAGAATGTATTGACAACTTACACTGTAATAGAGGTTAAAACACCAGTTTCCTGCATATAACATATCTTACAAGCACTCTTTTGATATTTAGACGCCATTTGTGTTAAAAGCCACTGAACTCACACTAACATGAGATAATATCCTCTTCAGAGTTCTTTTATGACTTAAATGTGTTGTTAGCTGTGGGAACATGAAGATAGAATGTATTGACAACTTACACTGTAATAGAGGTTAAAACACCAGTTTCCTGCATATAACATATCTTACAAGCACTCTTTTGATATTTAGACGCCATTTTGTGTTAAAAGCCACTGAACTCACACTAACATGAGATAATATCCTCTTCAGAGTTCTTTTATGACTTAAATGTGTTGTTAGCTGTGGGAACATGAAGATAGAATGTATTGACAACTTACACTGTAATAGAGGTTAAAACACCAGTTTCCTGCATATAACATATCTTACAAGCACTCTTTTGATATTTAGACGCCATTTTGTGTTAAAAGCCACTGAACTCACACTAACATGAGATATTATCCACTTCAGAGTGCTTTTATGACTTAAATGTGTTGTTAGCTGTGGGAACATGAAGATAGAAGGTATTGACAACTTACACTGTAACAGATGTTAAAACACCAGTTTTCAGGATATAACAGGTTAATAGCCCGTTTCTTGTTTAAAAGCACTCGTTTGATGTTCAGACGCCGTTTTGTGTTGAGAGCCACTGTATTTACATTAACATGAAATAGTAACCACTTCAGAGTGCTTTTATGACTTAAATGTGTTGTTAGCTGTGGGAACATGAAGATAGAATGTATTGACAACTTACACTGTAATAGAGGTTAAAACACCAGTTTCCTGCATATAACATATCTTACAAGCACTCTTTTGATATTTAGATGGCATTTTGTGTGAAAAGCCACTGAACTCACACTAACATGAGATATTAGCCTCTTCAGAGTTCTTTTATGACTTAAATGTGTTGTTAGCTGTGGGAACATGAAGATAGAATGTATTGACAACTTACACTGTAATAGAGGTTAAAACACCAGTTTCCTGCATATAACATATCTTAAAAGCACTCGTTTGATGTTTAGACGCCATTTTGTGTTAAAAGCCACTGAACTAACACTAACATGAGATAATATCCTCTTCAGAGTTCTTTTATGACTTAAATGTGTTGTTAGCTGTGGGAACATGAAGATAGAAGGTATTGACAACTTACACTGTAACAGAGGTTAAAACACCAGTTTTCAGTATATAACACCTAAATAGCCTGTTTCTAGCTTAAAAGCACTCGTTTGATGTTCAGACGCCATTTTGTGTTAAAAGCCACTGAACTTACATTAACATGAAATAGTATCCACTTCAGTGTGCTTTTATGACTTAAATATGTTGTTAGCTGTGGGGAACATGAAGATAGAATGTATTGACAACTTACACTGTAATAGAGGTTAAAACACCAGTTTCCTGCATATAACATATCTTAAAAGCACTCTTTTGATATTTAGATGCCATTTTGTGTTAAAAGCCACTGAACTCACACTAATATGAGATATTATCCACTTCAGAGTGCTTTTATGACTTAAATGTGTTGTTAGCTGTGGGAACATGAAGATAGAAGGTATTGACAACTTACACTGTAACAGAGGTTAAAACACCAGTTTTCAGTATATAACACCTAAATAGCCTGTTTCTAGCTTAAAAGCACTCGTTTGATGTTCAGACGCCATTTTGTGTTAAAATCCACTGAACTTACATTAACATGAAATAGTATCCACTTCAGAGTTCTTTTAAAACTTAAATGTGTTGTTAGCTGTGGGAACATGAAGATAGAATGTATTGACAACTTACACTGTAATAGAGGTTAAAACCCCAGTTTCCTGCATATAACATATCTTAAAAGCACTCGTTTGATGTTTAGACGCCATTTTGTGTTAAAAGCTACTGAACTCACACTAACATGAGATATTATCCACTTCAGAGTGCTTTTATGACTTAAATGTGTTGTTAGCTGTGGGAACATGAAGATAGAAGGTATTGACAACTTACACTATAACAGATGTTAAAACACCAGTTTTCAGGATATAACAGGTTAATAGCCCGTTTCTTGTTTAAAAGCACTCGTTTGATGTTCAGACGCCATTTTGTCTTAAAAGCCACTGTATTTACATTAACATGAAATAGTATCCACTTCAGAGTGCTTTTATGACTTAAATGTGTTGTTAGCTGTGGGAACATGAAGATAGAAGGTATTGACAACTTACACTGTAACAGATGTTAAAACACCAGTTTTCAGGATATAACAGGTTAATAGCCTGTTTCTTGTTTAAAAGCACTCGTTTGATGTTCAGACGCCATTTTGTGTTAAAAGCCACTGTATTTACATTAACATGAAATAGTATCCACTTCTAACATGAAATAGTAGCCACTTCAGAGTGCTTTTATGACTTAAATATGCTGTTAGCTGTGGGAACATGAAGATAGAATGTATTGACAACTTACACTGTAATAGAGGTTAAAACACCAGTTTCCTGCATATAACATATCTTAAAAGCACTCGTTTGATGTTTAGACGCCATTTTGTGTTAAAAGCCACTGAACTCACACTAACATGAGATATTATCCTCATCAGAGTTCTTTTAAGACTTAAATGTGTTGTTAGCTGTGGGAACATGAAGATAGAAGGTATTGACAACTTACACTGTAACATATGTTAAAACACCAGTTTTCAGGATATAACAGGTTAATAGCCCGTTTCTTGTTTAAAAGCACTCGTTTGATGTTCAGACGCCATTTTGTGTTAAAAGCCACTGTATTTACATTAACATGAAATAGTATCCACTTCAGAGTGCTTTTATGACTTAAATGTGTTGTTAGCTGCGGGAACATGAAGATAGAATGTATTAACAACTTACACTGTAATAGAGGTTAAAACACCAGTTTCCTGCATATAACATAACTTACAAGCACTCTTTTGATATTTAGATGCCATTTTGTGTGAAAAGCCACTGAACTCACACTAACATGAGATATTAGCCTCTTCAGAGTTCTTTTATGACTTAAATGTGTTGTTAGCTGTGGGAACATGAAGATAGAATGTATTGACAACTTACACTGTAATAGAGGTTAAAACACCAGTTTCCTGCATATAACATATCTTACAAGCACTCTTTTGATATTTAGACGCCATTTTGTGTTATAAGCCACTGAACTCACACTAACATGAGATAATATCCTCTTCAGAGTTCTTTTATGACTTAAATGTGTTGTTAGCTGTGGGAACATGAAGATAGAATGTATTGACAACTTACACTGTAATAGAGGTTAAAACACCAGTTTCCTGCATATAACATATCTTACAAGCACTCTTTTGATATTTAGACGCCATTTTGTGTGAAAAGCCACTGAACTCACACTAACATGAGATATTATCCTCTTCAGAGTTCTTTTATGACTTAAATGTGTTGTTAGCTGTGGGAACATGAAGATAGAATGTATTGACAACTTACACTGTAATAGAGGTTAAAACACCAGTTTCCTGCATATAACATATCTTACAAGCACTCTTTTGATATTTAGACGCCATTTTGTGTTAAAAGCCACTGAACTCACACTAACATGAGATAATATCCTCTTCAGAGTTCTTTTATGACTTAAATGTGTTGTTAGCTGTGGGAACATGAAGATAGAATGTATTGACAACTTACACCGTAATAGAGGTTAAAACACCAGTTTCCTGCATATAACATATCTTACAAGCACTCTTTTGATATTTAGACGCCATTTTGTGTTAAAAGCCACTGAACTCACACTAACATGAGATAATATCCTCTTCAGAGTTCTTTTATGACTTAAATGTGTTGTTAGCTGTGGGAACATGAAGATAGAATGTATTGACAACTTACACTGTAATAGAGGTTAAAACACCAGTTTCCTGCATATAACATATCTTACAAGCACTCTTTTGATATTTAGACGCCATTTTGTGTTAAAAGCCACTGAACTCACACTAACATGAGATAATATCCTCTTCAGAGTTCTTTTATGACTTAAATGTGTTGTTAGCTGTGGGAACATGAAGATAGAAGGTATTGACAACTTACACTGTAACAGAGGTTAAAACACCAGTTTTCAGTATATAACACCTAAATAGCCTGTTTCTAGCTTAAAAGCACTCGTTTGATGTTCAGACGCCATTTTGTGTTAAAAGCCACTGTATTTACATTAACATGAAATAGTATCCACTTCAGAGTGCTTTTATGACTTAAATATGCTGTTAGCTGTGGGAACATGAAGATAGAATGTATTGACAACTTACACTGTAATAGAGGTTAAAACACCAGTTTCCTGCATATAACATATCTTAAAAGCACTCGTTTGATGTTTAGACGCCATTTAGTGTTAAAAGCCACTGAACTCACACTAACATGAGATATTATCCTCATCAGAGTTCTTTTAAGACTTAAATGTGTTGTTAGCTGTGGGAACATGAAGATAGAAGGTATTGACAACTTACACTGTAACATATGTTAAAACACCAGTTTTCAGGATATAACAGGCTAATAGCCCGTTTCTTGTTTAAAAGCACTCGTTTGATGTTCAGACGCCATTTTGTGTTAAAAGCCACTGTATTTACATTAACATGAAATAGTATCCACTTCAGAGTGCTTTTATGACTTAAATGTGTTGTTAGCTGCGGGAACATGAAGATAGAATGTATTAACAACTTACACTGTAATAGAGGTTAAAACACCAGTTTCCTGCATATAACATAACTTACAAGCACTCTTTTGATATTTAGATGCCATTTTGTGTGAAAAGCCACTGAACTCACACTAACATGAGATATTAGCCTCTTCAGAGTTCTTTTATGACTTAAATGTGTTGTTAGCTGTGGGAACATGAAGATAGAATGTATTGACAACTTACACTGTAATAGAGGTTAAAACACCAGTTTCCTGCATATAACATATCTTACAAGCACTCTTTTGATATTTAGACGCCATTTTGTGTTATAAGCCACTGAACTCACACTAACATGAGATAATATCCTCTTCAGAGTTCTTTTATGACTTAAATGTGTTGTTAGCTGTGGGAACATGAAGATAGAATGTATTGACAACTTACACTGTAATAGAGGTTAAAACACCAGTTTCCTGCATATAACATATCTTACAAGCACTCTTTTGATATTTAGACGCCATTTTGTGTTAAAAGCCACTGAACTCACACTAACATGAGATAATATCCTCTTCAGAGTTCTTTATTACTTAAATGTGTTGTTAGCTGTGGGAACATGAAGATAGAAGGTATTGACAACTTACACTGTAACATATGTTAAAACACCAGTTTTCAGGATATAACAGGTTAATAGCCTGTTTCTAGCTTAAAAGCACTCGTTTGATGTTCAGACGCCATTTTGTGTTAAAAGCCACTGAACTTACATTAACATGAAATAGTATCCACTTCAGTGTGCTTTTATGACTTAAATATGTTGTTAGCTATGGAACATGAAGATAGAATGTATTGACAACGTACACTGTAATAGAGGTTAAAACACCAGTTTCCTGCATATAACATATCTTAAAAGCACTCTTTTGATGTTTAGATCCCATTTTGTGTTAAAAGCCACTGAACTCACACTAATATGAGATATTATCCACTTCAGAGTGCTTTTATGACTTAAATGTGTTGTTAGCTGTGGGAACATGAAGATAGAAGGTATTGACAACTTACACTGTAACAGATGTTAAAACACCAGTTTTCAGGATATAACAGGTTAATAGCCTGTTTCTTGTTTAAAAGCACTCGTTTGATGTTCAGACGCCATTTTGTGTTAAAAGCCACTGTATTTACATTAACATGAAATAGTATCCACTTCTAACATGAAATAGTATCCACTTCAGAGTGCTTTTATGACTTAAATATGCTGTTAGCTGTGGGAACATGAAGATAGAATGTATTGACAACTTACACTGTAATAGAGGTTAAAACACCAGTTTCCTGCATATAACATATCTTAAAAGCACTCGTTTGATGTTTAGACGCCATTTTGTGTTAAAAGCCACTGAACTCACACTAACATGAGATATTATCCTCATCAGAGTTCTTTTAAGACTTAAATGTGTTGTTAGCTGTGGGAACATGAAGATAGAAGGTATTGACAACTTACACTGTAACATATGTTAAAACACCAGTTTTCAGGATATAACAGGTTAATAGCCCGTTTCTTGTTTAAAAGCACTCGTTTGATGTTCAGACGCCATTTTGTGTTAAAAGCCACTGTATTTACATTAACATGAAATAGTATCCACTTCAGAGTGCTTTTATGACTTAAATGTGTTGTTAGCTGCGGGAACATGAAGATAGAATGTATATTAACAACTTACACTGTAATAGAGGTTAAAACACCAGTTTCCTGCATATAACATAACTTACAAGCACTCTTTTGATATTTAGATGCCATTTTGTGTGAAAAGCCACTGAACTCACACTAACATGAGATATTAGCCTCTTCAGAGTTCTTTTATGACTTAAATGTGTTGTTAGCTGTGGGAACATGAAGATAGAATGTATTGACAACTTACACTGTAATAGAGGTTAAAACACCAGTTTCCTGCATATAACATATCTTACAAGCACTCTTTTGATATTTAGACGCCATTTTGTGTTATAAGCCACTGAACTCACACTAACATGAGATAATATCCTCTTCAGAGTTCTTTTATGACTTAAATGTGTTGTTAGCTGTGGGAACATGAAGATATAATGTATTGACAACTTACACTGTAATAGAGGTTAAAACACCAGTTTCCTGCATATAACATATCTTACAAGCACTCTTTTGATATTTAGACGCCATTTTGTGTGAAAAGCCACTGAACTCACACTAACATGAGATATTATCCTCTTCAGAGTTCTTTTATGACTTAAATGTGTTGTTAGCTGTGGGAACATGAAGATAGAATGTATTGACAACTTACACTGTAATATAGGTTAAAACACCAGTTTCCTGCATATAACTTATCTTACAAGCACTCTTTTGATATTTAGACGCCATTTTGTGTTAAAAGCCACTGAACTCACACTAACATGAGATAATATCCTCTTCAGAGTTCTTTATGACTTAAATGTGTTGTTAGCTGTGGGAACATGAAGATAGAAGGTATTGACAACTTAGACTGTAACAGAGGTTAAAACACCAGTTTTCAGTATATAACACCTAAATAGCCTGTTTCTAGCTTAAAAGCACTCGTTTGATGTTCAGACGCCATTTTGTGTTAAAATCCACTGAACTTACATTAACATGAAATAGTATCCACTTCAGAGTTCTTTTAAAACTTAAATGTGTTGTAAGCTGTTGGAACATGAAGATAGAATGTATTGACAACTTACACTGTAATAGAGGTTAAAACACCAGTTTCCTGCATATAACATATCTTAAAAGCACTCTTTTGATATTTAGATGCCATTTTGTGTTAAAAGCCACTGAACTCACACTAATATGAGATATTATCCTCATCAGAGTTCTTTTATGACTTAAATGTGTTGTTAGCTGTGGGAACATGAAGATAGAATGTATTGACAACTTACACTGTAACAGATGTTAAAACACCAGTTTTCAGGATATAACAGGTTAATAGCCTGTTTCTTGTTTAAAAGCACTCGTTTGATGTTCAGACGCCATTTTGTGTTAAAAGCCACTGTATTTACATTAACATGAAATAGTATCCACTTCTAACATGAAATAGTATCCACTTCAGAGTGCTTTTATGACTTAAATATGCTGTTAGCTGTGGGAACATGAAGATAGAATGTATTGACAACTTACACTGTAATAGAGGTTAAAACACCAGTTTCCTGCATATAACATATCTTAAAAGCACTCGTTTGATGTTTAGACGCCATTTTGTTTTAAAAGCCACTGAACTCACACTAACATGAGATATTATCCTCATCAGAGTTCTTTTAAGACTTAAATGTGTTGTTAGCTGTGGGAACATGAAGATAGAAGGTATTGACAACTTACACTGTAACATATGTTAAAACACCAGTTTTCAGGATATAACAGGTTAATAGCCCGTTTCTTGTTTAAAAGCACTCGTTTGATGTTCAGACGCCATTTTGTGTTAAAAGCCACTGTATTTACATTAACATGAAATAGTATCCACTTCAGAGTGCTTTTATGACTTAAATGTGTTGTTAGCTGCGGGAACATGAAGATAGAATGTATTAACAACTTACACTGTAATAGAGGTTAAAACACCAGTTTCCTGCATATAACATAACTTACAAGCACTCTTTTGATATTTAGATGCCATTTTGTGTGAAAAGCCACTGAACTCACACTAACATGAGATATTAGCCTCTTCAGAGTTCTTTTATGACTTAAATGTGTTGTTAGCTGTGGGAACATGAAGATAGAATGTATTGACAACTTACACTGTAATAGAGGTTAAAACACCAGTTTCCTGCATATAACATATCTTACAAGCACTCTTTTGATATTTAGACGCCATTTTGTGTTATAAGCCACTGAACTCACACTAACATGAGATAATATCCTCTTCAGAGTTCTTTTATGACTTAAATGTGTTGTTAGCTGTGGGAACATGAAGATAGAATGTATTGACAACTTACACTGTAATAGAGGTTAAAACACCAGTTTCCTGCATATAACATATCTTAAAAGCACTCTTTTGATATTTAGATGCCATTTTGTGTTAAAAGCCACTGAACTCACACTAATATGAGATATTATCCACTTCAGAGTGCTTTTATGACTTAAATGTGTTGTTAGCTGTGGGAACATGAAGATAGAAGGTATTGACAACTTACACTGTAACAGAGGTTAAAACACCAGTTTTCAGTATATAACACCTAAATAGCCTGTTTCTAGCTTAAAAGCACTCGTTTGATGTTCAGACGCCATTTTGTGTTAAAATCCACTGAACTTACATTAACATGAAATAGTATCCACTTCAGAGTTCTTTTAAAACTTAAATGTGTTGTTAGCTGTGGGAACATGAAGATAGAATGTATTGACAACTTACACTGTAATAGAGGTTAAAACCCCAGTTTCCTGCATATAACATATCTTAAAAGCACTCGTTTGATGTTTAGACGCCATTTTGTGTTAAAAGCTACTGAACTCACACTAACATGAGATATTATCCACTTCAGAGTGCTTTTATGACTTAAATGTGTTGTTAGCTGTGGGAACATGAAGATAGAAGGTATTGACAACTTACACTGTAACAGATGTTAAAACACCAGTTTTCAGGATATAACAGGTTAATAGCCCGTTTCTTGTTTAAAAGCACTCGTTTGATGTTCAGACGCCATTTTGTGTTAAAAGCCACTGTATTTACATTAACATGAAATAGTATCCACTTCAGAGTGCTTTTATGACTTAAATGTGTTGTTAGCTGTGGGAACATGAAGATAGAATGTATTAACAACTTACACTGTAATAGAGGTTAAAACACCAGTTTCCTGCATATAACATATCTTACAAGCACTCTTTTGATATTTAGATGGCATTTTGTGTGAAAAGCCACTGAACTCACACTAACATGAGATATTAGCCTCTTCAGAGTTCTTTTATGACTTAAATGTGTTGTTAGCTGTGGGAACATGAAGATAGAATGTATTGACAACTTACACTGTAATAGAGGTTAAAACACCAGTTTCCTGCATATAACATATCTTACAAGCACTCTTTTGATATTTAGATGCCATTTTGTGTTAAAAGCCACTGAACTCACACTAACATGAAATAATATCCTCTTCAGAGTTCTTTTATGACTTAAATGTGTTGTTAGCTGTGGGAACATGAAGATAGAAGGTATTGACAACTTACACTGTAACAGAGGTTAAAACACCAGTTTTCAGTATATAACACCTAAATAGCCTGTTTCTAGCTTAAAAGCACTCGTTTGATGTTCAGACGCCATTTTGTGTTAAAAGCCACTGAACTTACATTAACATGAAATAGTATCCACTTCAGTGTGCTTTTATGACTTAAATATGTTGTTAGCTGTGGGAACATGAAGATAGAATGTATTGACAACTTACACTGTAATAGAGGTTAAAACACCAGTTTCCTGCATATAACATATCTTAAAAGCACTCTTTTGATATTTAGATGCCATTTTGTGTTAAAAGCCACTGAACTCACACTAATATGAGATATTATCCACTTCAGAGTGCTTTTATGACTTAAATGTGTTGTTAGCTGTGGGAACATGAAGATAGAAGGTATTGACAACTTACACTGTAACAGAGGTTAAAACACCAGTTTTCAGTATATAACACCTAAATAGCCTGTTTCTAGCTTAAAAGCACTCGTTTGATGTTCAGACGCCATTTTGTGTTAAAATCCACTGAACTTACATTAACATGAAATAGTATCCACTTCAGAGTTCTTTTAAAACTTAAATGTGTTGTTAGCTGTGGGAACATGAAGATAGAATGTATTGACAACTTACACTGTAATAGAGGTTAAAACACCAGTTTCCTGCATATAACATATCTTAAAAGCACTCGTTTGATGTTTAGACGCCATTTTGTGTTAAAAGCTACTGAACTCACACTAACATGAGATATTATCCACTTCAGAGTGCTTTTATGACTTAAATGTGTTGTTAGCTGTGGGAACATGAAGATAGAAGGTATTGACAACTTACACTGTAACAGATGTTAAAACACCAGTTTTCAGGATATAACAGGTTAATAGCCCGTTTCTTGTTTAAAAGCACTCGTTTGATGTTCAGACGCCATTTTGTGTTAAAAGCCACTGTATTTACATTAACATGAAATAGTATCCACTTCAGAGTGCTTTTATGACTTAAATGTGTTGTTAGCTGTGGGAACATGAAGATAGAATGTATTAACAACTTACACTGTAATAGAGGTTAAAACACCAGTTTCCTGCAAATAACATATCTTACAAGCACTCTTTTGATATTTAGATGGCATTTTGTGTGAAAAGCCACTGAACTCACACTAACATGAGATATTAGCCTCTTCAGAGTTCTTTTATGACTTAAATGTGTTGTTAGCTGTGGGAACATGAAGATAGAATGTATTGACAACTTACACTGTAATAGAGGTTAAAACACCAGTTTCCTGCATATAACATATCTTACAAGCACTCTTTTGATATTTAGATGCCATTTTGTGTTAAAAGCCACTGAACTCACACTAACATGAAATAATATCCTCTTCAGAGTTCTTTTATGACTTAAATGTGTTGTTAGCTGTGGGAACATGAAGATAGAAGGTATTGACAACTTACACTGTAACAGAGGTTAAAACACCAGTTTCCTGCATATAACATATCTTACCAGCACTCTTTTGATATTTAGATGGCATTTTGTGTGAAAAGCCACTGAACTCACACTAACATGAGATATTAGCCTCTTCAGAGTTCTTTTATGACTTAAATGTGTTGTTAGCTGTGGGAACATGAAGATAGAATGTATTGACAACTTACACTGTAATAGAGGTTAAAACACCAGTTATCTGCATATAACATATCTTACCAGCACTCTTTTGATATTTAGATGCCATTTTGTGTTAAAAGCCACTGAACTCACACTAACATGAGATAATATCCTCTTCAGAGTTCTTTTATGACTTAAATGTGTTGTTACCTGTGGGAACATGAAGATAGAAGGTATTGACAACTTACACTGTAACAGAGGTTAAAACACCAGTTTTCAGTATATAACACCTAAATAGCCTGTTTCTAGCTTAAAAGCACTCGTTTGATGTTCAGACGCCATTTTGTGTTAAAAGCCACTGTATTTACATTAACATGAAATAGTATCCACTTCAGAGTGCTTTTATGACTTAAATATGCTGTTAGCTGTGGGAACATGAAGATAGAATGTATTGACAACTTACACTGTAATAGAGGTTAAAACACCAGTTTCCTGCATATAACATATCTTAAAAGCACTCGTTTGATGTTTAGACGCCATTTTGTGTTAAAAGCCACTGAACTCACACTAACATGAGATATTATCCTCATCAGAGTTCTTTTAAGACTTAAATGTGTTGTTAGCTGTGGGAACATGAAGATAGAAGGTATTGACAACTTACACTGTAACATATGTTAAAACACCAGTTTTCAGGATATAACAGGTTAATAGCCCATTTCTTGTTTAAAAGCACTCTTTTGATATTTAGACGCCATTTTGTGTTAAAAGCCACTGAACTCACACTAATATGAGATATTATCCTCATCAGAGTTCTTTTATGACTTAAATATGCTGTTAGCTGTGGGAACATGAAGATAGAATGTATTGACAACTTACACTGTAATAGAGGTTAAAACACCAGTTTCCTGCATATAACATATCTTAAAAGCACTCGTTTGATGTTTAGACGCCATTTTGTGTTAAAAGCCACTGAACTCACACTAACATGAAATAGTATCCACTTCAGAGTTCTTTTATGACTTAAATGTGTTGTTAGCTGTGGGAACATGAAGATAGAATGTATTGACAACTTACACTGTAATAGAGGTTAAAACACCAGTTTCCTGCATATAACATATCTTACAAGCACTCTTTTGATATTTAGACGCCATTTTGTGTTAAAAGCCACTGAACTCACACTAACATGAGATAATATCCTCTTCAGAGTTCTTTTATGACTTAAATGTGTTGTTAGCTGTGGGAACATGAAGATAGAAGGTATTGACATCTTACACTGTAACAGAGGTTAAAACACCAGTTTTCAGTATATAACACCTAAATAGCCTGTTTCTAGCTTAAAAGCACTCGTTTGATGTTCAGACGCCATTTTGTGTTAAAAGCCACTGAACTTACATTAACATGAAATAGTATCCACTTCAGAGTTCTTTTAAAACTTAAATGTGTTGTTAGCTGTGGGAACATGAAGATAGAATGTATTGACAACTTACACTGTAATAGAGGTTAAAACACCAGTTTCCTGCATATAACATATCTTAAAAGCACTCTTTTGATAATTAGATGCCATTTTGTGTTAAAAGCCACTGAACTCACACTAATATGAGATATTATCCTCATCAGAGTTCTTTTATGACTTTAATGTGTTGTTAGCTGTGGGAACATGAAGATAGAATGTATTGACAACTTACACTGTAATAGAGGTTAAAACACCAGTTTCCAGCATATAACATATCTTAAAAGCACTCGTTTGATGTTTAGACGCCATTTTGTGTTAAAAGCTACTGAACTCACACTAACATGAGATATTATCCACTTCAGAGTGCTTTTATGACTTAAATGTGTTGTTAGCTGTGGGAACATGAAGATAGAAGGTATTGACAACTTACACTGTAACAGATGTTAAAACACCAGTTTTCAGGATATAACAGGTTAATAGCCTGTTTCTTGTTTAAAAGCACTCGTTTGATGTTCAGACGCCATTTTGTGTTAAAAGCCACTGTATTTACATTAACATGAAATAGTATCCACTTCAGAGTGCTTTTATGACTTAAATATGCTGTTAGCTGTGGGAACATGAAGATAGAATGTATTGACAACTTACACTGTAATAGAGGTTAAAACACCAGTTTCCTGCATATAACATATCTTAAAAGCACTCGTTTGATGTTTAGACGCCATTTTGTGTTAAAAGCCACTGAACTCACACTAACATGAAATAGTATCCACTTCAGAGTTCTTTTAAAACTTAAATGTGTTGTTAGCTGTGGGAACATGAAGATAGAATGTATTGACAACTTACACTGTAATAGAGGTTAAAACACCAGTTTCCTGCATATAACATATCTTACAAGCACTCTTTTGATATTTAGACGCCATTTTGTGTTAAAAGCCACTGAACTCACACTAACATGAGATAATATCCTCTTCAGAGTTCTTTTATGACTTAAATGTGTTGTTAGCTGTGGGAACATGAAGATAGAAGGTATTGACATCTTACACTGTAACAGAGGTTAAAACACCAGTTTTCAGTATATAACACCTAAATAGCCTGTTTCTAGCTTAAAAGCACTCGTTTGATGTTCAGACGCCATTTTGTGTTAAAAGCCACTGAACTTACATTAACATGAAATAGTATCCACTTCAGAGTTCTTTTAAAACTTAAATGTGTTGTTAGCTGTGGGAACATGAAGATAGAATGTATTGACAACTTACACTGTAATAGAGGTTAAAACACCAGTTTCCTGCATATAACATATCTTAAAAGCACTCTTTTGATAATTAGATGCCATTTTGTGTTAAAAGCCACTGAACTCACACTAATATGAGATATTATCCTCATCAGAGTTCTTTTATGACTTTAATGTGTTGTTAGCTGTGGGAACATGAAGATAGAATGTATTGACAACTTACACTGTAATAGAGGTTAAAACACCAGTTTCCAGCATATAACATATCTTAAAAGCACTCGTTTGATGTTTAGACGCCATTTTGTGTTAAAAGCTACTGAACTCACACTAACATGAGATATTATCCACTTCAGAGTGCTTTTATGACTTAAATGTGTTGTTAGCTGTGGGAACATGAAGATAGAAGGTATTGACAACTTACACTGTAACAGATGTTAAAACACCAGTTTTCAGGATATAACAGGTTAATAGCCTGTTTCTTGTTTAAAAGCACTCGTTTGATGTTCAGACGCCATTTTGTGTTAAAAGCCACTGTATTTACATTAACATGAAATAGTATCCACTTCAGAGTGCTTTTATGACTTAAATATGCTGTTAGCTGTGGGAACATGAAGATAGAATGTATTGACAACTTACACTGTAATAGAGGTTAAAACACCAGTTTCCTGCATATAACATATCTTAAAAGCACTCGTTTGATGTTTAGACGCCATTTTGTGTTAAAAGCCACTGAACTCACACTAACATGAAATAGTATCCACTTCAGAGTTCTTTTAAAACTTAAATGTGTTGTTAGCTGTGGGAACATGAAGATAGAATGTATTGACAACTTACACTGTAATAGAGGTTAAAACACCAGTTTCCTGCATATAACATATCTTACAAGCACTCTTTTGATATTTAGACGCCATTTTGTGTTAAAAGCCACTGAACTCACACTAACATGAGATAATATCCTCTTCAGAGTTCTTTTATGACTTAAATGTGTTGTTAGCTGTGGGAACATGAAGATAGAAGGTATTGACATCTTACACTGTAACAGAGGTTAAAACACCAGTTTTCAGTATATAACACCTAAATAGCCTGTTTCTAGCTTAAAAGCACTCGTTTGATGTTCAGACGCCATTTTGTGTTAAAAGCCACTGAACTTACATTAACATGAAATAGTATCCACTTCAGAGTTCTTTTAAAACTTAAATGTGTTGTTAGCTGTGGGAACATGAAGATAGAATGTATTGACAACTTACACTGTAATAGAGGTTAAAACACCAGTTTCCTGCATATAACATATCTTAAAAGCACTCTTTTGATAATTAGATGCCATTTTGTGTTAAAAGCCACTGAACTCACACTAATATGAGATATTATCCTCATCAGAGTTCTTTTATGACTTTAATGTGTTGTTAGCTGTGGGAACATGAAGATAGAATGTATTGACAACTTACACTGTAATAGAGGTTAAAACACCAGTTTCCAGCATATAACATATCTTAAAAGCACTCGTTTGATGTTTAGACGCCATTTTGTGTTAAAAGCTACTGAACTCACACTAACATGAGATATTATCCACTTCAGAGTGCTTTTATGACTTAAATGTGTTGTTAGCTGTGGGAACATGAAGATAGAAGGTATTGACAACTTACACTGTAACAGATGTTAAAACACCAGTTTTCAGGATATAACAGGTTAATAGCCTGTTTCTTGTTTAAAATCACTCGTTTGATGTTCAGACGCCATTTTGTGTTAAAAGCCACTGTATTTACATTAACATGAATTAGTATCCACTTCAGAGTGCTTTTATGACTTAAATATGCTGTAAGCTGTGGGAACATGAAGATAGAATGTATTGACAACTTACACTGTAATAGAGGTTAAAACACCAGTTTCCTGCATATAACATATCTTAAAAGCACTCGTTTGATGTTTAGACGCCATTTTGTGTTAAAAGCCACTGAACTCACACTAACATGAAATAGTATCCACTTCAGAGTTCTTTTAAAACTTAAATGTGTTGTTAGCTGTGGGAACATGAAGATAGAATGTATTGACAACTTACACTGTAATAGAGGTTAAAACACCAGTTTCCAGCATATAACATATCTTAAAAGCACTCGTTTGATGTTTAGACGCCATTTTGTGTTAAAAGCTACTGAACTCACACTAACATGAGATATTATCCACTTCAGAGTGCTTTTATGACTTAAATGTGTTGTTAGCTGTGGGAACATGAAGATAGAAGGTATTGACATCTTACACTGTGACAGAGGTTAAAACACCAGTTTTCAGTATATAACACCTAAATAGCCTGTTTCTAGCTTAAAAGCACTCGTTTGATGTTCAGACGCCATTTTGTGTTAAAAGCCACTGAACTTACATTAACATGAAATAGTATCCACTTCAGAGTTCTTTTAAAATTTAAATGTGTTGTTAGCTGTGGGAACATGAAGATAGAATGTATTGACAACTTACACTGTAATAGAGGTTAAAACACCAGTTTCCTGCATATAACATATCTTAAAAGCACTCTTTTGATAATTAGATGCCATTTTGTGTTAAAAGCCACTGAACTCACACTAATATGAGATATTATCCTCATCAAAGTTCTTTTATGACTTAAATGTGTTGTTAGCTGTGGGAACATGAAGATAGAATGTATTGACAACTTACACTGTAATAGAGGTTAAAACACCAGTTTCCAGCATATAACATATCTTAAAAGCACTCGTTTGATGTTTAGACGCCATTTTGTGTTAAAAGCTACTGAACTCACACTAACATGAGATATTATCCACTTCAGAGTGCTTTTATGACTTAAATGTGTTGTTAGCTGTGGGAACATTAAGATAGAAGGTATTGACAACTTACACTGTAACAGATGTTAAAACACCAGTTTTCAGGATATAACAGGTTAATAGCCTGTTTCTTGTTTAAAAGCACTCGTTTGATGTTCAGACGCCATTTTGTGTTAAAAGCCACTGTATTTACATTAACATGAAATAGTATCCACTTCAGAGTGCTTTTATGACTTAAATATGCTGTTAGCTGTGGGAACATGAAGATAGAATGTATTGACAACTTACACTGTAATAGAGGTTAAAACACCAGTTTCCTGCATATAACATATCTTAAAAGCACTCTTTTGATAATTAGATGCCATTTTGTGTTAAAAGCCACTGAACTCACACTAATATGAGATATTATCCTCATCAGAGTTCTTTTATGACTTTAATGTGTTGTTAGCTGTGGGAACATGAAGATAGAATGTATTGACAACTTACACTGTAATAGAGGTTAAAACACCAGTTTCCAGCATATAACATATCTTAAAAGCACTCGTTTGATGTTTAGACGCCATTTTGTGTTAAAAGCTACTGAACTCACACTAACATGAGATATTATCCACTTCAGAGTGCTTTTATGACTTAAATGTGTTGTTAGCTGTGGGAACATGAAGATAGAAGGTATTGACAACTAACACTGTAACAGATGTTAAAACACCAGTTTTCAGGATATAACAGGTTAATAGCCTGTTTCTTGTTTAAAAGCACTCGTTTGATGTTCAGACGCCATTTTGTGTTAAAAGCCACTGTATTTACATTAACATGAATTAGTATCCACTTCAGAGTGCTTTTATGACTTAAATATGCTGTAAGCTGTGGGAACATGAAGATAGAATGTATTGACAACTTACACTGTAATAGAGGTTAAAACACCAGTTTCCTGCATATAACATATCTTAAAAGCACTCGTTTGATGTTTAGACGCCATTTTGTGTTAAAAGCCACTGAACTTACATTAACATGAAATAGTATCCACTTCAGAGTTCTTTTAAAACTTAAATGTGTTGTTAGCTGTGGGAACATGAAGATAGAATGTATTGACAACTTACACTGTAATAGAGGTTAAAACACCAGTTTCCTGCATATAACATATCTTAAAAGCACTCTTTTGATAATTAGATGCCATTTTGTGTTAAAAGCCACTGAACTCACACTAATATGAGATATTATCCTCATCAGAGTTCTTTTATGACTTTAATGTGTTGTTAGCTGTGGGAACATGAAGATAGAATGTATTGACAACTTACACTGTAATAGAGGTTAAAACACCAGTTTCCAGCATATAACATATCTTAAAAGCACTCGTTTGATGTTTAGACGCCATTTTGTGTTAAAAGCTACTGAACTCACACTAACATGAGATATTATCCACTTCAGAGTGCTTTTATGACTTAAATGTGTTGTTAGCTGTGGGAACATGAAGATAGAAGGTATTGACAACTAACACTGTAACAGATGTTAAAACACCAGTTTTCAGGATATAACAGGTTAATAGCCTGTTTCTTGTTTAAAAGCACTCGTTTGATGTTCAGACGCCATTTTGTGTTAAAAGCCACTGTATTTACATTAACATGAATTAGTATCCACTTCAGAGTGCTTTTATGACTTAAATATGCTGTAAGCTGTGGGAACATGAAGATAGAATGTATTGACAACTTACACTGTAATAGAGGTTAAAACACCAGTTTCCTGCATATAACATATCTTAAAAGCACTCGTTTGATGTTTAGACGCCATTTTGTGTTAAAAGCCACTGAACTTACATTAACATGAAATAGTATCCACTTCAGAGTTCTTTTAAAACTTAAATGTGTTGTTAGCTGTGGGAACATGAAGATAGAATGTATTGACAACTTACACTGTAATAGAGGTTAAAACACCAGTTTCCTGCATATAACATATCTTAAAAGCACTCTTTTGATAATTAGATGCCATTTTGTGTTAAAAGCCACTGAACTCACACTAATATGAGATATTATCCTCATCAGAGTTCTTTTATGACTTAAATGTGTTGTTAGCTGTGGGAACATGAAGATAGAATGTATTGACAACCTACACTGTAATAGAGGTTAAAACACCAGTTTCCAGCATATAACATATCTTAAAAGCACTCGTTTGATGTTTAGACGGCATTTTGTGTTAAAAGCTACTGAACTCACACTAACATGAGATATTATCCACTTCAGAGTGCTTTTATGACTTAAATGTGTTGTTAGCTGTGGGAACATGAAGATAGAAGGTATTGACAACTTACACTGTAACAGATGTTAAAACACCAGTTTTCAGGATATAACAGGTTAATAGCCTGTTTCTTGTTTAAAAGCACTCGTTTGATGTTCA